>NC_133389.1:9220984-9524015 GCF_047511655.1 Castor canadensis
GAAGGGGATTTTTGCCTTGGCATTTCAGACATGTATATATTTTGCTTTAAGCAGATTCCCCACCCCCTATTTCTTACCATTTCTCTTTCACACTGCTCCCCTATTATTCAACAGCTTACAGTGCATTGCATTATGCTATATTCACGTATAAATGAGTTTCAACATTTTTCATTCTCTACCATTCTCTTTCCCTCTCCTGTCTCCTGTAGTCCCCTCAGACAGCTCCTGCCTCCTGTAGTCCCCTCAGACAGATCCACTAATACAATTTTGTTTCTCTTACTGTATGTGTGTGTAAGATCATCTATGTGTTTATGTGCACCTTTGTGTATTACATGTGTACATCTTCCTCATATTTTTGGGTTCACAAAGACCTTTTGTCTTTTTATAATTGTATGCTTAATTCAAGGCTTAGTAAATTACATTTTATCTGCCAAAAACTTACGTGTTTGTGTGCAGTTATGCTGACCTGGTATTCCTTATTGCTATAGGTAGTTTTCTGTTCAACTCATTTTTATAATCAGCCAGTATGACTATTTTGGGTCTGTTCCCCTTCTCCTGTCTGACCTTGCTGTTGAGGCTTGCAGGCTTCTTTATTTTTCTTAGTTTGTTGCTAATAATAATTAGGTGTCCTTTTTGCTTAAATATCCTACCTTGTAACCTTTATCACATGTTTTGCAGTAATTGGCAGACTCTGCTGTTCCCCTCGCTCCCAGCTAGGTGATCAGGAAGGCATTGGAGAGAACTTTATTTTTCATAAATTATCTTCATACTTTCTTAGATTCAGGATAAGATGTGCTCTGCTCACTGTTAAGAAGCTCCTTTAGCTTTTGGGTGCTGTGTTGGAGGTCTCTTTATTTAAATTTTTCCTGTATTTTCAATATAAACTTAAAATATTGATTCATATTAGTCCAAAAAATATCTGACACATATTCAAGTTCATTCTACCTTTACTCCTGTTCATATCTTACTTTAATAAATACATAGGCTGGACACAGTGGCTCAAGTCTCCATTCAGAAGGAGCCCCAAGTCAAAAATTTGCGAGAACCCCCTTCTTAACTAATGCCTGAGCACAGTGGTTCACAACTTTTATCCTAGCACAAATAGGAGGATCACAGTCCAGATTGCCTTGGCATAAAGCAAGATGCTATGTCAAAAAATAACCATCACAAGCCAGGTACTGGTGGCTCACACCTGTAATCCTAGCTACTTGGGAGGCAGATCAGGAGGATCAAAGCCAAGACCAGCCCCAGGCAAATAGTGAGACATTATTTCAAAAATAACAACACAGAAAAGGGCTGGCAGAGTGGCTCAAAAGGTTCAAGTGGTAGAGGGCTCTAGGCCGGGGGCATGAGTCAAGCATGAGGCCCTGAGTTCCAGCCCCAGTTCTAGGGGGGAAAAAAAAAGAATGAATAAATAAATAAATAACCAACACAAAAATAGCTTGCAGAATGGCTCAAGTGTACCTACCTACCAAGCATGTGACCCAAGTTCAAACCTCAGTGCCCCCCATATGTGTGTGTGTGTCTCTGTGTGTGTATACATATCTGTGTATGCATATGCACACACATATACATTTAATTTCTATGCTGTAGCAAGCAAACTGTAACACCCTGGGACAGATTTAGGAGAGGACAAAACTATAGAGGACCAGTATATATATGCTGGTGGGAGAAAATGTCAGCAATGACAATTCATTCAAATACAGGAGGCTGTGAAAGTATAAGTCAGAAACACTTAGGTTAACCAGGAAGATCAGTGAAATATGAGCAGAGACCTGATGTGTGAATAGGTGTCCAAGTAAAGAATTTGAACAAATGAAGAGGCAGGAGTAGAGGTTTGGGTGGCATATATTATCTAAGAAAATATAAAGAATAAATCCCTTTTTCAAAACACCAACGAAACAAGATGTCAGTTTAGGTTTTTCAATCCTATACTTCTACGTGAAAATAGATACCGCTACATTTTGCACATCATTGACTGCATAGTTATGAGTTAAGGCCATAGGAATGTTATTTCCCTGATAATTTCTCCATCTTATTTTTAAAAAGTCACATAAACCATTTGTAGAAGGACTTCTCAGTAGCTAAGGACAATGGTGTTAGCATAGTTCCAAAAATATCCTTTCCCAGCCATAAATTTAAATAAAAAGAAAAAGTAAAATCTACACAAAACTATACCTTCAGCATAGCTTAAAGGCAAAGATTTCTGAAACTACAAAGTAAATAACTTTGAAAAGAAAGAAAAAATCCCCAAATCCCATCATGGTTTCTTGTATATTGTAAAGCTACCTACATTTGAATTAAGAAAAGCCATGGGGAGGAGAAGAATTCAAATGAATGGACTTAAGTTTAATTAAAACAAAACAAAACAACAGCAAAAAAAGTAAGACATCAAGAAGACGAAAGATAGGGACACAGATCAAATGTAAAGAACTTCAAAGTATGTGCACAGAAGGGATCCAGGTGACATTTACAGAGCCAGGCACTATTTTTAAAACACACAGGATTTAAAAAGACAGGCATAATTTAAAGAAATAATCTTTGCAATGGATAAACAAAAGGAGAAAAAGAAAAAGTTTCCAAAACACTAACATCAGTTCTGATGAGGATGTTGTGCAACCAGAAACTTCACTCATTGCTGCTGAGAATAAAAAATGTGGACCTTTGTAAAACAATTTAGAGGTTTCATACAACACTGAACATACTTGTACCATATGAATCAGCAACTATGCTTTGCTATTTATCCAAAAGATTTTAAAAATTACATATACACAATTACCAGTTTTACTCACGATTGCCTAAACTTCATAACAACAAGATGTCCTTCAGTGGATACAGTCAGTTTTTTCATCACCATGTCACATAACTGAGAGAAACAATTTAAAATGAGGAGGGATTTATTTTGGGTCCCAGTTTCATATGATTCATTCTGTGATCAGTTGATGCCATATTTTCTTTGCTGTGGCAAGGCAGAGCATCCCGACAGAATGGTGTGATGGAGGACAGTTACCTTATGGTGTCAGGAAAAAGAAAAAGTGACAGACAGAAAGGCAGGGTATACATCCTTCAAAATCAACCCCTCTTCCCCCAAGTGACCCATTTCCTCTACCTAGGCCTCACTGCCTAACAGGGCATTTAGTTATGAACTCATCAATAGGATAATCCACGAATGAACATAGCACCCTCATCATCAAATCACCTCTGAAAAGCACAATTACCTGGGAACCAAGATTTCAACACATGAGCTTTTTGGACATTTGAAGAGCAAACCATAACAGTAGATGAATGGATAAATGAACTACAATATATCCAGAAAATGGGATATTATTATTAGAGATAAAGAAGAAATGAATTATCAGATCATGAAAAAGAAACATGGAGGAAACTTAAACACCTATTTCCAAATAAAAAAAAAATTTCAAAGGTTATTTTCTCTGACTCCACCTGTAGGATATTTTGTAAAAGGCAAAACTGTGACGACTGTAAAAATGCTCTGTGGTCGCCGGGGACTGGAGAGGAAGGAGAGAGGAGTAGTGAAGCAGAGATTTTAAGGCTGTAAAATACTCTGATAATATAATGGTGGGTACATGACATTATATATTTGCACGTGTAGGACAGGGAACATAACTTTCCCCTTTAGGATCAGAAGAAACCTAAGTATGCTTTCCTTCATTACTTCTATTTAACACTGTAGTAGAGGTTCTAATCATGAAAAATTGGCAAAAATAAATTGAAAGTAGAAAGTCAATTGTTTAGAAAGAAGTAAATTGCTTTTACAGATAATAAGACCATCCATATAAAAGAGAAACCCCCACACAAAATTACAGTTGGAATACTAGATTCATGAATCTGGAGACTTAATATTGTTAAGATGGCAATATGTTCAAAAATTGATCTATTCAAACAGTATAAACATCATCAAAAATCTAGGTGCCTTTGGGGGGGTAGGCAGAAAATTTACAAGGAAATACTAAAAGATACAGAAATGTAAAGACACAGAAATACAAAGATACAGAAATGTAACAAATAAGCCTGAAAAGGAAGAGCACATTTAAGGATTTACATTTCCAAGTTCAAAAATACTACAAGCTATAGAATCAGGAAAGTTGTATGCTGGCATAAAGATAAACGTTTAGATAAATCAACCATCATTGAGAGTCCAAAAATCAGCTCTTACCTTATCTTTAATAGATTTTCAACATGAGTTCCAAGACAAGTTTATGGGGAAAATGATATTTTAAAGTCAAATTGTGATTGGACAACTGCATATCCACCTTTATTTTATTTTATTTGTTTATTTTTTTATATTATTCATATGTGCAGACAATGCTTGGGTCATTTCTCCCCCCTGCCCCCACCCCCTCCCTTACCACCCACTCCACACTTCCCCCCCCACCCCCTCGATACCCGGCAGAAATTGTTTTGCCCTTATCTCTAATTTTGCTGAAGAGAGAGTATAAGCCATAATAGGAAGGAACAAGGGTTTTTGCGAGTTGAGACAAGGATATTCACCTTTAAAATAATGAATTTGGATTCCTTTATACCATGTGCAATACTTAGCTCAAAATAAATCAAAGACCTTTTTGGTCAATTGTTTCTCAGTTTTTCTAACAGCATATAAACAAGTAAAAATAAAACATAAACCTCACTAAAATTCATTAAAACTTTTACTTCTAACATCTCAATAAATTTGAGAAAACATTTTTAAAATCATACATTTGGTAAAGGATTTGTACTGAGTATATATACATACATATATACATACATACATACATACATTATATATATATATATATATATATATATATATATATATATATAATTTTAAAACTCAAATGACCCAATTTAATAAGAGTAAAGGATTTGAATAGAATTTTCTCCAGAGAGGATGCACAAATGTCCAATAAACCAAGTAAAAGATGCTTAGCAGCATCAATCATGTGGATAAATGAAAACCTACTTTACAATGAAAGTTTATACTCAATGAAATGATTAGCATAAAAGAAAGAATAACAAGCGTTGATGAAGGTATGTGGAAAATCAATACCTAATACATTGTTATTAGGATTGCACAAATGATACAGTCATTTTTAAGCCAGTTAATTCATTCAAATGAGCACAGTTACCCAATAAAAGAAGAAGGTATTATTGTTAAATGCTATAATAAGGATGGACATTAATAAAATTCTTCTAAATGAAATAAACCATTCATGAAGGTCACATACTTTGACTCACATGAAGTGTTCAGTATAAGTAAAATGGAATACAAAAGTGCATTATTAATTGGGTGTTGGTGGCTCACACCTATAATCCTAGCTAATCAAGAAGCAGAGATCAGGAGGGATCACAGTTCAAAGCCACCTGGGAAAATAGTTCACAAGACCCTATCTTAAAAAAACCTATCACAAAAAAATGGCTGGTGGTATGGCTTAAGCAGCAAGAGCGCCTGACTAGTAAGTGTGAGGCCCTGAGTTCAAACTCCAGTACTGCCAAAAAGTTTTAAAAAAAGAAAGTGCATTAATGCTCATAGGAATAGGGAATACTAAGTGATTGATAATCAGTACTGGGTTTCCATTTGGCAGTGAGTAATATATTCAAAAGCAAGATAGTGGTAACTGTGAATATAATAAAAGCCATGGGATTGTATATTGTAAAGTGGTAATTTCATTTTATGTGAATTACTTTTCAATAAAGCTATTCTTTTACAATATTAAATACTTTACGTGGAAAAACTAGTTGAAATTTTCTTCTAAGATATAGAGGAAAAGGAAAAATACTGGAAAACAATCACAAGAAAAATGATAAACTACAAGTATATAAAAGAGAAATCAAATATAAGTATGATGGAAATTATAGCAATTGAAGGGGAAGATGAACTATAGAAATGATCCCTGAAAGTATAGTCTTTGAAGGGGAAGAGATAGTCCACATTGACAGAAACTTTACTAAGCTTAAGATATGTGAAAATGGATCAGAAAAGTTTTCTAATATCCAGAAAAAATAAATGATAAGACAACCCAAGTGCAAATGCTCACATGGAAATTTTATAATTGGGCATTAATACTTGTCAAATGATCACCTAACATGTTTTAAAATTCATTAAATTTTTAAAATTTACCTTAATGACTGAGGAGAAAGATTGCCTCCCTTATTAACTTAGCCTAGCAAGTTATCAGCAGCATAACGTCTATAAGTTTACAACGTGTGCTCTCACATATGAATCCATGCATGAACAGCACTGTGGTCTCATTCCTGGCTTCTATGTATAAGCATATATACGTAATTTCTTGTTAGCATGATTTAAATAAGAATTTTTCTTCTCCCCTGAAACTTGAATGATTTTAAGAAAGTGTTTCTACTTTTATCAGAAATACATGGATAAGGAAGGAAAAAAAAATTTTTTTTAAGAAAACTTGTTCTGATTTTATTCCTCTATATCAGAGTTATTAGAAAGTTTGGCCAGAGGATGATTTTCATTATAACATTATCGCAAGGAATTATGCAGGGTTTACTATATCAGAGACATGATATCTGAATTTGTACTACCAACTACTGTAGGCTACTGAGTTCAGGTTTTGAGTAGTCAGTTTGGGTACTGTGCTGTACCTTGGAAGAGAGCAAGTCATAGATGGCTGGAAGGGTGGTCTGACTAGTTAAGTATAAAAGGTGAGGGGACCTTAGAGTGGGTCTGCACTGAATTGAGGTTAGCTCAACAAACTCAGCCTAATTTCTTATGATCATGAATTTTCATGGCAACTTATATAAAAGAATTATTCATAGTAGTTGGTAGTGTAATGTGCAAACCAAGACTGAATCCTGGATTCATTTTTGCACAAGTACTGAATAAATTGAATGTGCATTTATTGAGATATACAAGACTCAAAGAAAATCTGTTGTCAAGTGTAGTATTCTTTTGAAATGCGAAATTAGACAGGACCAAATGAATTATATGATTGATTCTATATTCTTGATGAAGTTGGGTTACCTGAAAAATAAATTTGGGAGTGATACACAAGGTCTGAATGGGTTAAATCAGACTCAAGAAACTCTTAGCGGTTACTCAATATTGAATTTTACTTCTAATTGAAGGGCTGCAGCTAATTACCAGGCTCTTACTTGGAGAACTCTGAAACCATCTGACATCACATACAATAAAATATCTGTGTAAGGTTTCTCTATTGGAATGCAATTTAGTACCAGCTTAATGGACATGGCGTTTGAGAAATGGGTGTGATGTAATTTTCACAGTCTTTTTTTTATGAAATATACTTATTGTAAACTCATCTCAAACCTGTTACACTTTACTTGATATTTTTCATCCAAGAAGCGTGCTATAGATCCATAAGATCCAATTTACTTACATAATAATCTTTTCAGAACAGCTATGTCCTATTAAAATGTGTTATAAATAAAGGCTTACCATTATTGCTCCTCTAACAAATACCATTACTATGTTTACCAAGAGGCTGGTTTTTGTAGGCTTAAAAGATATTTGATAGAGGCCTTATATTATTTCCCAGATTCCCAGGTAAAGGAATGGGTCCCAGGCTTGTGAAACTTTTCCTTCCGATTTGGCATTGACAATGTATTTCTTTTATATCTGAAATTTAAGATGATGGAATTACATCAGATTATCCAGTAAGAGAAAACAGAGTAGTGCTACAAAGATTGAACTGAAAAAAGAAAAGGATAATCATGCAAGAGAAAGATGCAGTTCCAAGTTAGGTAAGATTAGAAAGGATTCAGTTGGCAAGTGAAAGTTAGCCTTAGGACAAAATGAATAGGTAATTTGCATGAGTGTAGTTGCTATAAAGAATGGCTACATTAATAAAATGGATGTAGATCATTGGCTGAGATAGCTAGTTTAATTGTTGGCCATTTTAAATCTGACCATATAATCCTTCCAGAAATGAAGATAATAGATCCACAATGAAGGATGTTATGTACCTAAATTTTAAAGCTCTGGTATCCTTTGTGTTATAAATACAGTGCCTCAGTTGATGTGGGTGTGTACTTGAGAACTTTTATGTACACGTGTTTATGAAGTCATGATGGCTAATTTTACATGTCAACTTGATAACGCTGCTAACTTGTGCCCAGTTATTTGGTCAACCACCAATCTATATGCTGTTGTGATGGCATGTTATAGTTGTGACTAACACATTAATAGATGGTGACTGTACTTAACAATGTGTCACATTCTTGAAAATTGCTAAGAAGGTAAATTTTTAAGTGTACTCATTGCAAAAAAAGAAAAAAAGATAAGCATGTACAGTACTGCATATGTTAATTAGCTTTATTTAGCCAGTCCATGGTTTTACATATTTCAAAACAGCATGTTGTGTATGCGTGTTTTGCTAATTCACCTACAAAATGAATTTAATTGAAAATTTCTATGCATCAACCTAATTATTTGTGTAACAATAATTAATGCCCCTTTCCAATCCAGTCAAAATGGCATGTTTTTAATGTATTAAATTATCTTATATAAGAGATGCTATTTGGGGGTTTTATGTATCTATTATTGATAAGTAGAAGTCCATTTGTGCTTGAAAATATTTTGTAATATCTGCTTAATTTAACCCTACTATATGTCCCAAATTATCATTCTGTTTGTTTTTACAACACTTATTTTTCTTTCAGATAAAATTTTACACAAATATGTTGTCAAGTTTCTTCTAAAATTAGAATTGGTTTTGTTACACAGAAAGTCAACTAGAAGGTTTTTGAGGGGTGGTACATGCCTATGACAATCACAGTTACTCAGGAGGTAGAAATAGCAAGATCTAATTCAAGGGAAGTATGGGCAACAGTTAGCAAGACCCTATTTCAACAAACAAGACAGGCATGGTGGCACTTGCCTAAGATCCTAGCTATGCTAGGGGCATAGACAGGAAGATCATGTAGGTAGGAAAATCGTGATCCCAGGCTGATGCTGGGTAAAAACATGAGACCCCCATCTGAAACATAACTACAGCAAAAAAAAAAAAAAAAAAAAAAAAAAAAAGAGCTGGGGCATGGGCCAAGTGGTAGGAAACCTGCTTTAGGTTCAAACCCCAGTATTGCCAAAACTAAAAAATGTTAAGAGAGGCCTGGGGTGTAATTCAGTGGTAGAAAAATTACTTAATATATGTGTGACCTTAGGTTTAATCCTCAGCACTGCAAATAAAATTATTCTGATCTGCTTAAAATGATCTGATATATTAATAATGCATATATTTACTCTGTTAGGCTGAATTTTAAAGTTTTGGTTAGAAAGCGTTTTCATATACCTCCCACAGATATTTTATTACTTAGTCTCATTGCTAGGGTAATGTGCAGCAATCATAGTTACAGGGAACTAAGAGAGATGCACATTTTGGAAAACACTTGTGTAGAGTCAAACATTTGATTTTTGAATATTTGTTTAACAAAAGTTTCCATGCACAGACAACTGGTGAGATAATCAATTTATTGCTACCTTGTTGACTATGAGACTTAAAACTGAAAAAAGAATCTTTGAAGACTCAAACGTCAGTCAAGGGCAAGGTCCTTGCTTTCTCTGCCATTTCCCCATCATTACTTATATTGAAGCCTGCTACGAGGCTTAGTATGGAATGTGCTGGTCATAAAAACAAAAAACAAACAAATAAAAATAAAACAGTCCTCTGCCTAGGGTAATGATACACTTTTATTGACAGCAGTTCCCTGGCCATTAATGAGGTGGGGAAACAGAATATAATATAGTCTTGTCCTGTGTTTCATCTCAAAATGGATAGTTAGACTTGTCACGTAATCCATACTCTTTACTATTTATTTGACTCACACTGTCAGTTGGATTAATTAGAACTTATGCAAAGTACAATGAGATATTCTTTAACGATTTACTGAAATTAGCTTCAGATAGAAACTTTAAAACCTAATTTTTATATTTCATTTTCTGCAAGCTACAGAGTGATACCTTTCCAATTTACTGAAGCATAAGCTATTTCAAAATGGTCATGATAAATGAACATTTCTTAGCTTGTCCTTTATACTAAATTCAGACACTGGCACTAAGAACTAAGTAACAGGCATGGAAGAAGAACATTAACTCAGAATTATTTAGTAGCAAATCTTGGTTGTACTAATGATTAACATTGTAGTCTATTGGATCTAATAAAAACCTGAAAAACAATGCCTATCCTTTAAAAACTCTGAGAGTTAATAAAACTCTTAATGTGGTACTTGATTACAATGAAAAGATCCTATACCATTAATAAATGTATCATCATTGACCTGCTTAATTGACACTATCTCACAAATTTATTTTGATTGTGATTAATAATCATTAGTGTAAAAATTTATGTAAAATTTAAATGCAAAAATGTAATTTAAGTTGCTTTCAACTATGATATGTAAATTAATTCTTTTATTTTTGGAATCTAATGAAATGGTACCAAATATGATGACTGGATTTTCCTAAGCTTATTGAATTAATTATTAATTAATTGTTTAACAGTAACTCAGTTTGATCTGTAAATTGATCATTAAAAAATGATCTCAAGGTGATTTGAATTGATAAGCATTTTCAGCAGCTTTGAGTTAAATTGCTTTGTGTTCTACAGTTTACAGAGTTTTATTTCCAGTTTCAAGACTTTAAAGTCTGTATCAGAGAAGCAGAGTACAGAATAATTTTACTTGATAATTATATATTTTATTTAAATTATATCTACTTATAGAGAAGTAGGATAATAGCATTTTTATTATTCTTTCTTGCTCCGAAAATCCATTAAATTTATTAGAATGTGAAAAACCATTTCAAGCCTGATCCTCCGTTAATAGATCTTCAACTAAGACCAAGAGATAAAACGGAAGAATTTATAGGCATTATATTTCTTCTTAATCAAAGTAAATTTTACTTACGGTAAAACAAATGGCTCATAAATGTACAATTCAATAATATTTTACAAATGTATACTGTCCTAATCTATTTAGTGCCTCCTGAAACTGGGTAATTTATAAAGAACTGAAACTCACAGTTTTAAAGGCTGAAAAGTACACGTTCAAGATTCTGGCATTTGGTGAGGGCTTTCTTGTGTCCTCACACTGCAGAGAGCGCAAAGGCAACAACCTCCAAACCCACGCTTCCAGATCTTCGTCATAGTGGAAGGAATCGGTCCTGAGCATGGAGCACTTGGGCCCTAAACACCTCTCCAAAGGACTTACTTCCAGATACTGCTACACTGGGGAATCAGCTTCCAAAACATGCATTTTGGGGGGAATGCATTCACTGCTTAGTACACATTTGGATAACAACCACCCATGAAATATCAGACATTTACACTTTCCAAAGGGTCCTCATGGCCACTTGAGTCAATTGTTACCTTCCTACAGCTGTCTGCCGTTGTGATTTCTATTGTGATAGGTTAGTTTTAGCTGGTATTGAACTACAAAGAAAAAGTTGTTCTTTTATAGTAATGAAAATAAAGTAAAACATGCATCCACCTGTTTATATTTTCTTTACTTTCACTCGCCAGTATAATTTTCCAGTCTTACATATATTTTATTAAATTTATCAATGTTGTGTGCTTTAACATTGTTGTAAGTAGAGTAGATTTTTAAACTATTTAACAATTTTGATACAAATATAAATGATTTTCTGTGCTTGTTACTTTGTGATTTTAAAACATAGCAAAGAGAAAGGTAGAAAAGACCTGAGGAGGTTTTTTAATTTTTTTCTTTTACAGTACTGGAGTTGGAGCTCAGGAATCCAATGCTCTATACTTGAGCCATGAACCCAGTCCTTTTCCTCTTTTTTAGTTTGTTGTTCAGGTAGGGCCTGATGCTTTTGTCCAGGCCAGTCTCAGTCCTACTACTCCTGTCTCTGCTTCGGTAGCTGGAGTTACAGATGTGAACCACCAAAACTGGTGGTTTTTTGTTTTTTGTTTGGACAACCATTCTCTATTGACTTGAATAGTCATTAAGAATCCTAGTGATTCTTCTTTTTTAAAAAAAAGTTGTTGTGCTGGGTGAGGGGTACATTGTAGGATTTACAAAAGGTCTTATAATGTATCAAATATATCATACTTGAATTCACACCCTCCCTGTTCTCCTTTATTTCCCCTCATTTCTGAAACAGTTTCAGCAGGTATCATTTTTTGGTCAACATACATGTGTACACAGTATTTGCACCATATTCACCCTCCCATGCCCTTTCCTCACATCTTCTACCTGCCCACTGATACCAACCCCCCAGACAGGACCTGTTTCGCCCTCCTGCTCTCTGATTTTGTAAAAGAAAAAAATGACAATTTTTGTTTGTTTAAAATAGCTACACAGGGAGTTTCCTTGTGACATTTCCATGTATATATGCATTATAATCCGAATTAGCTCTTCATCTCCTCTATTTTTCTTCATTTTTACTTTAGTCCCCTATGGTGGTTTCAACTGGTTTAAACATTCAATATTCATTCTTGCATGGTCCAGCAACCATATTCACCTTCTTAAATTAACTTCCTTCTTTTAACCTACCCCTCCTGTATGTGACCTCTCTTAGTGTGACCTGTTTTTCATAATATTACTGCATATGTATGAGGTCTATATACCATACATGAGAGAAAACATGAGGCTTTTGATCTTCTGAAACTAACTTCACTTAAGATGATGTTCTCCAGTTCCATCCATTTACCTGCAAATGACAAATTTTCATTCTTCTTTGTGACTGAATAAAATTTCATTGTGTATAAATACCAGACTCTTCTTAATGTTAATGAAAACTGTTTAAGACTGTGTGTTAGCTCCTATGGGGTAATAATGGTTTTATAATTTCTTTTAGTTAATAATCTATATTAATTGAGACTTTCAGATTATTAAGAAGAGGCCAAGACACAATGAAGGACGCACCTTGGCATTTTAACTTTGTATACTTACTTTATTTTTAGTACAATAGGATCAATAAGATGGTGATCTGTAATTCAGTGAAATCAAATTTTTGCAGATTTAAGATTAAATCTTCTTAAAATTCACACTTAATTAAACATTAATCTGAAATGACAAGTTGTAAATCAACTTAAGTATAAAAATGTTGTGAATTAGAATTGTTTAACATTTTACTATAAGAATAAATACACGAATGGTGTTGAGGCTTATATATGTGATTAAAAATCATATAATATTCAGATTTTAATTTATTATGTCATACAAATGATTTTACCATTTTGTTAACTTTCTATTAAGTAAATACAATGAACTTGAATTTACAAAATAAATATATATTTGTGAAACTCTTCTGTACTAATATTAGACATAAGATTTTGTCCAATTACCTGTCTGGAAATATTATTTAAACCTATGCTTTCATCACTGAAATTTATTATATATTTAAATTCAAAACTGAAGCTCCATGAGTAAACTTCATCAGATACATTAGGGTCAAAAGCCACTCACTACTTACAGGTTGTTTCCAGCCTCTGCAACTTCCTTATTTGTATGTCTCCACCACAGACTTAAAAACACATATTAGCCAAAAATTTTAATTTTTTTTCAGCAAGAAGAAGACATGTTACAGTCAGAAAATTTGAATTGCCACATTGGCTTTCTGGGTAGAAACTGGTTTAGAAAATCACCCTGCAAGTGTTTTGATGACTTTGGGGATAAACAGTGGCCTGAGAATGACCATCAGTCCTGATGGTCACAGTGTGGCCGCTCATCCACCTTTCTGAGCTCTTTTATACTGAAATGCACTTCAGTGTATGAAACTTGCCTTCTCTTTAGCAGTAAGTTTCTCTATTGGTGTATTTTATGAAGGACTTAATTGCTTTACCATCAATGGAAATAGAAGTACTGTCAGTATATCACTACTATCATGCCATATTTACTGAGCTAGGTAAGCAATAATTCAGCACAACCATGCTACCTGATCATGGCCTTCAGTCATTGCCATTATTATCATTAAAGCAAGCAGATTTATTATATTCAAATTTTTCTTTGAAAATTATCAAAGTTGTGCATATACATATGTATTAAAATGTTTGATATGTATTTATGTTTAGTAATAATAAAGGTAGTGTTCACCTGATTTAAATTAAATAGTCACTGTTAAAGTGATGATAGGGGAATGTTTTATAAAATCAGTAAAAAGAGAAAAAAGACTTAAAATTCAATATAATCATTATTAAATATGTCTTTATCCAATATTATAGTGAGTATTTCAATATTTCTTAAAACAGAACCTGTTTTTTCAGTTCCTCTCAAGTGTTAAAATCTTATATTACAGCTCATAGTTTTACTTTCTTTTTTTTTTTTACAAGATTTTTTTTATTCACTTATTCATATGTGCATACATTGTTTGGGCCATTTTTCCCTCCTACTCCCCCGCTTCCTCCTTCTCCCTCCAACCCCCCTGGCTTCCAGGCAGAACTTGTTCTACCCTTTTTTCCACTTTTGTTGAAGAGAAGACATAAGAAATAATAAGAAAGAAAAAGCATTTTTTCTAGTTGAAATAAGGATAGCTACACTGAGAGATTCCCAGCATTGCTTCCATGTGCAAGTGTATTACAACACAAATTGACTCACTTTACCAAACCTCTTCACTATTTCCCAGGCACCTTCCCATATTGACCTTTGTCCTTTTAAGTTTGCTGTATTAGCTCCTCTTCAGTGGGGACATCAAATACTTTTAAGTTTTGGGTTTCCAGCTTATCCTCATTCCTCACATATGTGTTCTCCCCTTGTCATGTGACCCAAGTCCAACAACATTGCTGCATTTGCCCTAGATCTAAAGTCCACATATGAGGGAGAACATACGATTTTTGGTCTTCTGAACCCGGCTAACCTCGCTAAAGATGATATTCTCCAGTTCCATCCATTTACTTGAGAATGATAAGATTTCATTCTTCTTCATGGCTGAGTAAAACTCCATTGTGTATAAATACCACATTTTCTTAATCCACTTATCAGTAGTGGGGCATCTTGGCTGCTTCCATAACTTGGCTATTGTGAATAGTGCTGCAAAAAACATGGGGGTGCAGGTGCCTCTGGAGTAACCTGTGTCACATTCCTTTGGATATATCCCTAGGAGTAGGATTGCTGGATCATATGGCAGATCTATGTTTAGATTTTTAAGAAGCCTCCATATTGTTTTCCAGAGTGATTGCACCAGCTTGCGCTCCCACCTGCAGTGTACAAGGGTTCTTTTTTTCCCCACATCCTAGCCAGCACCTGTTGTCAGTGGTGTTCTTGATAATAGCTATTCTAACAGGGGTGAGGTGGAATCTTAGTGTGGTTTTGATTTGCATTTCCTTTAGGGCCAAAGATGATGATTTTTGGTCATTTGAATTTCTTCTTTTGAAAAAGTTCTGCTTAGTTCAGTTGCCCATTTCTTTACTGGTTCATTGATTTTGAGGGAGTTTAGTTTTTTGAGCTCCCTATATATTCTAGTTATCAGTCCTTTGCTGATGTATAGCTGACAAATGTTTTCTCCTACTTTGTGGGTGGTCTCTTCAGTTTAGAGACCATTTCTTTTGTTGTGCAGAAGCTTTTTAATTTCATGAAGTCCCATGTGTCCACCCTTTCTCTTAGTTGCTGAGCTGCTGGGGTTCTATTGAGAAAGTCCTTGCCTATACCTATTACTTCCACAGTGTTTCCTGGTCCTTCCTATACTAACTTCAGAGTTTCCGATCTGATCCATTTTGAGTTGAAACTAATACAGGATAATAGACACGGCTCTAGTTTCAGTTTCTTGCAGATGAATAACCACTTTTCCCAGCAACATTTGTTGAAGAGACTGTCTTTTCTCCATTGTATGTTTTTGGTGCCTTTGTCAAAAATAAGTTGGGCAAAGTTGTATGGATTTATATCCAGTTCTCTATTCTATTTCACTGGTCTTCATGTCTGTTTTTGTGCCAGCACCATGCTGTTTTTATTGCTATTGCTTTGTAATATGGTTTGAAGTTGGGTATTGTGATACCTCCAGCATTGCTCTTTTTGCTGAGTATTGCCTTGGCTATTCGTGGTCTCTGGTATTTCCAAATGAACTTTAGGGTAGGTTTTTCAATCTCTGTGATGAATGTCATTGGTATTTTGATGGGATTTGCATTAAATATGTAGATTGCTTTTGGTAGTATAGATATGTTTACTATGTTGGTTCTACCAATCCATGAGCACGGGAGGTCTCTCCACCATCTGTAGTCTTCCTCAATCTCTTTCTTCAGGGTTTTGTAGTTCTCCTTGTAGAGGTCATTTACATCCTTTGTTAAGTTTACTCCTAAGGTATTGATTTTTTTTGAGGCTATTGTAAATGAAATTGTTTCCATATATTCTTTCTCAATTTGTTTGTTGGTATATAGAAAAGCTAATGATTTTTGTAGGTTGATTTTGTAGCTGTTTATGGTGTCTAGGAGTTTTGGGGTAGAGTTTTTTGGGTCTTTAAGATATAGGATCGTGTCATCTGCAAATAAGGATATTTTGACAGTTTCTTTACCTATTTGTATTCCTTTTATTTCTTCTTCTTGCCTAATTTCTCTGGCTAGTAATTCCAGAACTATGTTGAATAGGAGTGGAGATAGTGGGCACCCTTGTCTCATTCCTGATTTTAGGGAGAATGGTTTCAGTTTTTCTCCATTAAGTATGATGTTGGCTATAGGTTTCTCATATATAGCCTTTACAATGTTGAGGTACATTCCTTCTATTCCTAGTTTTCTTAGAGCTTTTATCATGAAGTGGTGTTGGATTTTATAGAAGGCTTTTTCTGCATCTATTGAGATAATCAAGTGGTTTTTGTTTTTGCTTCTATTAATGTTCTGTGTTTTATTTATAGATATGCATATGTGGAACCACCCCTGAATCCCTGGGATGAAGCTGACTTGGTCATGGTGGATGATCTTTCTCATGTGTTGTTGGATTTGGATTGCCGTTATTTTATTGAGGAATTTTGCATCAATGTTCATTAAGGAGATTGGCCAATAGTTCTTCTTTTTGGATGAGTGTGATACTGGCTTCATAAAATGAGTTAGGCAGTGTTCCTTCCCTTTCTATTTCTTGGAACAGTTTAAGAAGGTTTGGTATTAGTTTTTCTTTCAATGTCTGATAGATTTCAGCTGAGACTCTTTTTTGGGAGAGTCTTTATTGTTGCTTCAATTTCATTTTGTGTTACAGATCTATTCAGGTAATTAATATCCTCTTGGTTCAATTTTGGATGGGCATAAGTATCTAGAAATTTGCCCATTTCTACAAGATTTTCAAATTTATTAGGATATAGGTTCTCAAAGTAATCTCTGGTGATTCCCTGGATTTCCATGGTGTTTGTTATTATCTCCCCTTTTGCTTTTCTGATATTACTGATTTGGCTTTTTCTCTCCTCATTTTAGTTAGCTTTGCCAGGGGTCTGTCAATCTTATTTATTTTTTCAAAGAAACTGCTTTTTGTTTCATTGATTCTTTGTATGGATTTTTTGCTTTCTATTTCATTGATTTTGGTCCTTATTTTTATTATTTCTCTCCTTCTGCTTTTTTTGGGATTTGCTTGTTCTTGTTTTTCTAGGAGCTTGAGATGTAGCATTAGGTCATTGTTTTGAGATCTTTGTGACCTTTTAATACATGCACTTACAGCTATACACTTTACTCTTAGGACTGCCTTTGCTGTGTCCCATAGGTTCTGCTAGGTCATGTTTTCATTTTCATTAACTTCCAGGAAACTTTTAATTTCCTCTTTTATTTCATCAAATACCCATTGATCATTGAGCAAGGTGTTGTTCAGCTTCCAATTGCTTGCATGTGTTCTGCAGTTGTTTTTGTTGTTGATTTCTAGTTTTAATGCATTATGATCAGGTAGAATGCATGGGATTATTTCTATTTTCTTATATTTTGTTGAGGCTTGCTTTTTGCCCTAAGATATGATCAATTTTGGATACAGTTCCATGGGCTGCTGAGAAGAATGTATATTGTGCAAAAGTTGGATGATATATTCTGTAGACATCAGCTAGGTCCATTTGATCTATGGTGTGATGTAGTTCTAGAAATTCTTTATTGATTTTTTGTTTGGATGACCTATCTATTGGTGATGGGGGGTATTAAAGTCTCCCACTACCACTGTGTTGTAGTCTATATATGCTTTTAGGTCCTTCAGAGTATGATTGATGAAATTGGGTGCATTGATGTTAGGTGCATATAGGTTGATAATTGTTATTTCCTTTTGGTATATTTCTCCTTTTATTAGTATGGAGTGTTCTTCTTTATCTCATTTGATTAATGTAAATTTGAAGTCTACTTTGTCAGAGATAAGTATTGCTACTCCTGCCTGTTTTGAGGGGCCATTGACTTGGTAAATCTTCTTTCAGCCTTTCATCCTAAGCCAGTGCTTGTTTCTGTCAATGAGATGGGTTTTCTGTAATCAACAAATTGTTGGATCTTCCCTTTTAATTCAGTTTGCCAAATGGTGTTTTTTTATGGGGAGATGAGTCCATTGACATTCAGTGTTAATATTGATAGGTATGTGGTGATTCCTGTCATTTAGTTGTTTTTGTTGTTTAAGGGTTTGATTGTGTGCAAATCTCTCCAATTCCTTGTCTTTTCTCCTGTGTTTTGATACTGCCTGTCCTCTCATGGTTTTGTTTGCTTCCATTTTCTATGTGCAGAATTCCTTGGAGAATCTTTTGTAGTGGTGGTTTGGTGGTCATATATTGTTTTAGTTTCTGCTTATTGTGGAAGACTTTTATTGCTCCATATATTGTGAATGACAGTTTTGCTCAGTAGAGTATTATAAGGTTGAAGTTACTGTCATTCTGTGTGCTAGTTTTTAGTTCTTTGTTTATTATCCCTTTTTTTTTTTTTTTTGGCAGGGGTGTATCAGACTGCCCAAAGGGTTATGTTGGTTTATCCCAGGGGTGGCTGGAGGAATTCAAAGGGATGCTTGACGCTCACCTGTTGGCCTGCTGAATGTCTCCCAAGCAGGTTTGGAGCTGGTGTCTGGTGGCAGCAGCCCTCCTGTTTTCTCAGTGTAACGTGGAGTGGAGAAGCTTTCTACGGGCTAGGGCTTCAGGACGTCGAAGTTTTGATTGTTCTTGGTGCTTTATTTCCACCAAGTGTGGCTCCAGTGTCTCAGCAAGGTTTTTGATTCACAGAGCTCACACTGTTTGCTTCTGTACCCTAATCGCCATCTTGGATCCTCTATGGTTTTACTTTTAACCCCATATCTACATTTCTCTCTGTAATAGAACTGGAATTAGGTATGGTGCTTTAAAAGTGGGTTTTCATAATAAAATAGTAGCTACATTTTAATAAATGAAACTGTTTTCCTGGAAACAAATGCCAACTGAATTTTTTAATTAAATAATATAAATCTGTTTCATTTTTCCCCCAAATGTGAGTAGTTCACTTATCAATGAACACAGAACTGTTGCTGTTGAGAGAATACAGCAACATTCCTTCCACCAAACATAATTACTAGTTTCTCTCTGGAAGAAGATAAGTGATTCATCTGTGTGAAGTTAAACTTACATTAAGAACAATCAAGTGAACATACAGATTCAAATGAATAACTCTGCTAATGCAATCATGTAGAAATGTAACAATACTTTTCCTTTTGGTAGGTAAGAAGAATAGCTTGAATTAAGGTGTGCAGGAAAAACATTAACCATTATTTTATTCTCTTTGTTTTAAAATATCCATTTAGAAATAGGTTCTACCTCTCAATATAGACACATTTGATTAACCAGCCTGAAAACTTTTTTTTTCAATGTAGAGGTATTTTAAGAATTTTACATTTTTAGTTGATCTTAACTTCATCACAAAACCATGAAGCAAAGAGTATCACTAGTTCCATCTTACAGATTAGCAATCTGTGGCAAGGAAAGATTTATTAATTACCCTCAGAGCACATGGCTACCAGGTAGCAAGGCAAGATCCTATAAGACTTGATGCTCTAAGCCCGACATCAGCAGCTCTGACCAGTGAGTCATGTTTAGCCCACAACCTGTTTTGTACACAAAGTCCTAGTAAATTAGAGTCAGCTCAGTTGTTTATTCATTGTCTATGACAGCTTTCTCTGTGTGTCTGCTACAACCAGTAGGGGCAACTGCAGGAGACCGTTTTGTTCTCTAAACCAAAAGCATGTACTATCTGGTCCTTTACAGAAAAAGCTGTGTCTACCTGTGCCTTAAATCTGACATTCATTAAATTCTTTTCACTTCTGCAGTTTGCAGTGTGCTGCCTGTTTCCTGGTGGGAGCCTGTTGGAACATTAATAGACTAACATAAATTCCCTGGAGAAAACATACTTTATATTCCTGTAGTCCTTTGAATCTTATTGAAACTTGCTTAAAGGCACATTATGGTCAAATTTTTGCAAATAATTATAGTCATTTCAAGAGAACTTTATTATTAAGTTTTGGATTGAGGGTTCTACATATGTGTCCGTTCTGAATAAAACTTGTCTGGTTTTCAAATTTGCTATTTTCATCTAATTTTTCTCTTAATTATTTCAGAAAAATTTTGTCCCTTGCTTGGGATTCTTTATATTCTTCAATATCTATAAAAATTTTCCCAGTAGGTTTGCAAATTTCTCAAACATTTGGTTATTGATTACATGAAGAGAGATATTTGTGGGTGTATCCTGTTTGTAGATTTTCACCTAGATCTCTCGATTTTTGTTTCACACATTTGGAAACTTTGTTATGTGTATACACATCTAAAATCATTTTGTCATTTTGACTAAATGTTCTTATTATCCCTCTCAATATTTATTTTGAAATCTAATTGCTTGATACTAATATAGTTACTTTAGTTTTCTTTTGATTAATGCTTACAGAGTAACAGAGTATAGGTTCTATTTTCTGTTCACTTTTAACCTATGCCTGCCATTTTATTTAAAAACTGGTTTTTAATAGTTGATTCTTTCCTGTCCAATTTGACTGTGTAATTTAAATAAGAAAAAAGCCATGTTATACATTTCCCCAAATATTGTTTTTTTTCTGTTGCCTTTTACTTCTTTCTTAGATCCAAACTTCTATAGTATCGTTTTCTGATTACCTGAAGAATTTCCTTTAATATCAGGTACACTTCAAACATGCTGGTAATGAAGTATTAGGAAAACATTCATTATTTTATCTTATTTTTTATGACAGTTTCACAAAGTTTTGAATTCTGAGTGGACAGTTTTATTGTTGTGATGGTTTCTCTTACAGTATTTATGCATATTTTTCATTGTCTTAGGGTTTATAAACTTTTTATTTATTAAAAAAATTTTCACCAATGTCTTTAAAAATAGTTAAAATTCTAACTTGAAAATAGCAGTTTTCAGAAGCATAAAGATACTGTCTATATGCCTAGATTTCAGTTATTACAATTTACATCAATACCAGTATCTCAGCAAGACAGTTAAAACTTCACTGACGAGAACATATTACCCGTGAGCAATTCCATGAAGTACCAGCGTTGTTGATAGTGCTTCGGTGTATGCATCACTGTGTACCTACAGATGTTCATCATGGTCAGGGGCTGATCCCATCACTCTTGCCAGATTCCATTGGTGACTAATCACCACATATCTTTTATTCAGCTCAGGAACAGATGGTAGACTGAATTTGTGCTCTTGCTATCTCCCAATGAAAATCCAATTTTTATGAGAGTGGATAATCAAAACTGGGAAGTGGTGAACAAAGATGAAGGTGCAGTAAGGATAGTGTTGACAGTGAAACCCAAATGAACATAAATCCAGTGTGGAAGGAGTAGCTGACTGTGAGAACATCAACACTGTTCCTATTCAGAAATGTACCCACATAGATCGCAGAATTTAGTGAAAGTGTATTTATCGAAGTTATACAAAAAGTGATGTCTTACTGTAGCAATACTAGCCTTGCCTTATGTATTTGATTCTTATCTATAGTGATGTTCCTATAGATATTATAATTCAATCTAATTTTTTATTGCTCTGTCATTGACTCAAAGAATATAATTCCTTTAATATTTTCCCAATATATTCATTTAAAGAAAATCTTTTCCATACAGTGACTCACATATATGATTTTCAGTAAGGACACTGACACCTTTTATATACATGAAATAATCTTTCTATCATGAAAACAAGTTTTTAAAGTCCATGCAAGTATAACCATGTAACTTTCCCTTCATTTCTTTCATTCAGTGCCAGCCCTCATCTACAAATCTTCTGTTTCAATCATTAATTGCCAATTATTCACCTCAACCTGTTGGGTATGTCTCTTTTAGTCAGGGCTCTTACTGCATAGTATCAAAACATCTTTGAAGTCATCATTTTAGAGTGCTTAATGTGTGGAGTTAATATTTTCTCATATTTCAATGTATTTAGTTAAATTTAGTTAATTTTGCTTAAATTCAGCACTGCTGAAAGTATCTGCATGCTTCATTACTATTAAAAATATAAAAGGAAAAATTGGGTTATTACTTTTTTCACAGACTCTTCTAAAGGGTAAATTTACATAATGTCTCCTTTATAAGGAAATTATTACTTATCCAGCACAGATATAATGACACATGTTTTAATTAGAAGGTACTCAAGTAATAAATCAAGAGTCATAGTTGGAGGACACAATTTAATTAGGAAGATTTTTTTGAAAGCTAATTTCTGTAAGAATTATGTCATTGTAATTTATATTTTTAGAGGGGTCAATTATTATTAAATTTTATGTGAAATTTCATATTTCTTTCACTGTACCCTCTTGTTGAATATTTTATTACCAAGATATATTTATCTTAAAGGGATTTTTAAATGAGGTAGTTAGAACCAGAGATTGTTGCAAGTTACCTGCCCACGACTTTTATTTCAAATTTATTAAGAGATATTGTAGCTGAACACATCAATGAAAATTCTGAATAAAACATTTTGGATTAGTTAGTTTAATCAAACACAGTAAAAACAAACTCATATACCAATAATAGTGAATGCTATATGAAACTACAGAATGTGAAATACAAATAAAAGTCTCCAGTGAGCTTGCCTTGAAGAGTTATGACTAAAATTAACAGCCATATTTTCCAACTTTTTAATATTTATAATGCTTGGCTGTGGACAATATATAAAAAAAATCAATGGATTTTTTAATAAAAAAAATCAAAATGCATGGATTCTGTTCTCTATAAGGAGTTTTCAACAAGTTTATTTCTTCATTACTTGTTTTTAAAAACCAAGCAAGTGGAATCTCAATCTATAGAGCTGCTTTATAGCTCCAGAAAGAGTAAACCCTATGTAAAATACTAAAGAAATACTAAAAGATTTCCTTCCCCACACCACCGTTACGGAACACACCAGAATCAGTTCCTTGAGAAAGTCAAGGGAAGACAGCAGAGTAGAGTATCAGCCTCATAAGCACAGCAGATACATTTCAAGTCCATTTCAGTAACTTTCATATTTTGCCCAGTTGCAGCTGGCCATGCGACTATTCTTGTTGTCAAGGTAATAAATGAACCTCGATGTTCCACATATTTATCATATGTTGACGTAGCCATTATAACGTACTTTATCTGAACATTCACACAGCATGCAAATAAAGCTACAATAAGCACAAAATAGATTGTTTCATCCACTGGTAGGAGCAAACTCCCCAGCAACATAAAGGTACACTTCACATCTACTACTGGGATTCCCATGATGACAGCCTATAGAAGAGTTTCCTATGTTCAAAGTGTCCTGATGATTCTTTCACGAGTGAATAGTGCCCCAAGTTCATAATTCTTCAAGTAATACTGAGTCTATTTTATAAAGCTCAGAAATGTGTACCCCATTCTTAATTAGAATATTATCTGAAATAGTCATAATCTTGGAAAACAGTGAAACCATGTTTAAACTTAAATTATTAGATGGCAAAAGTTAAATAAATATCTGATTGTTATTTCTTTCCAAAATTTCATAATAGATTCATTCTAAGTTATTCCTGTTTGGTTATTTGCACCATTTTAAAAGGCTCTATTAAAAAGGGAACAATATTTCTTTTCCATTATAAATCATACACGTAGGATTTAGAAGCCAAATTTCTCCTCTGGAAAATGCCATTAGCCAATCTATAAATCAAAAGAGGCTTTTTTATCTGGCCAAAGTTATACTCAACTTCAAAAATGAAAAGTTATTCTTTACCAAAGACTTCAATAGATATACTTCTATTTTGAACTATACTTTACTTTGAAAAGTAAAGTACTAATCTTGTTCTCTGACTGATGAGGGAACACAATACCACACATACCATGGTTTTGTGGTGTATGTCCACACATCCTAGAGGGTGAGATGGGAGTGAGTTCAGTACATGGGAGACTTTTATGAGGGAAAAGTCATATCTGGTCTTCTAGGAAATAGCATCTTCTCATACTTCAAATTACCTGATAGGTATGATGAGAGTTTAAAATCTCACATGGTCTTACTGTGCAACTCTGTGAAATAAGACTATGAGCTAATATCTAGTGAAATCTGAGTAGGGATTATTTCTAAATAGAATGAAAGTGCTACATTAGGAATTATACTAACATGTTATTTAATATAAGTTCACTAGTATATAATACATATTTTATGAAAAAGAATGCTGTTGAATGTGCTTATAAAACCTATCCATCATCTTTTAATGTCTAAAGACATTATGTATGTCATTCTCAACAACTTCACAGTAAAAAACATTTTCATGAAAAGTTGTAAAGTATGCGTATTTTAGTGATATTACTAGACACAGACAGATAAAAGGCTTTCACAATGGTCTTAATGAATATTAATCCTAGACCTAGATAAAGAACATATTTTTGTGTTTCAAAATCTAATAGTGAAAATAATTTATTGTTCTTTTTGTTTTTCTAGAATAAGAAATATATTTACTAGCAATCCATTCAATTTTGGCAATATTTTACTGAAATTTTTAGATTTTGTGAAGCTTAATCCTCTACTATCCTACAATGTAGTTCTTAGAAAAAAATTAATTTTATTGGTATTTCCAGAAAGGATGGAATCAGAGACCTAGTTTGTGATCTATCCCATCACAAACCACCAAAAACTGGAAAAGAAGATGAGTTAACTTTTTGTTTACTTAGTGGATAGCAGGCTATTTAGTATTGTGATCTTAAAAACTGGAACATAAAGGAGGGTTACCTATGATTGGCTTAATCTTCCCTCTGGATTATCATTCTGGAATGCCCAAAGAAAGCAGAGTCCCAAAGAGTGTACATCATTCTCACTGAACTGAAACTTATGTGTGGAAGATCAAGATTGTCAAGTCTCAGTACCACACATTGTTTATGTCTTCCTTCTAGAAGATATTACCAAGTTGTAAAATTTAATTATAAAATATTGACTGGAAATACACAGATAAACACATTCTATTATTTAAACTATGTCCATATTACCATGGTGATTTGAATCAGAGTTAACACTCAGTCAATTTGTTTTGACAAGGTTAGCACAATTTTGTTATAGCAATATGACTTAGAACTAATAATCTAGTTTTTGGGGTGAATGGTAGTCTTCAAATTGCCCTACAAATGAAGCCCACATTGTTGGTGTTTATTTTTAGTCTGATTTATTATGATATATTGTGATTACTTGAGCATTCACGTTTAAGTAGATGATTAATGTGGAATCTCTTCAAAATGATGGATTAAAGTACTCTCTAATAATGATAGTTCTTTATCACCATGATTTATCTCATCTTCCCACTAACATAGTCAATGTTCTAAAAATATGTAATTCTTAGACAAAATCTGTTTGTTTTTGTCATTTTTCAAAGCAAGAAACTTTCTTTTAGAAATTAAGCACACTTTCTAAAATATGAAAAAGTGGTGGTGTTCTGACATGAGTAGAACTGCCATCTGCTGAAGCATTCTACTTTTCCCCTTTAGAGGGATATACCAGTTTTGCTTACCTTGAGATTTCAGTAGCTTATAGATAAATTTTCTTTGAATATATAAGAATTCTTGTTTAAAACTTTTGAACAGTCCATTCTAGTTTTTTCTAAAATACCTTTTAAAATTAGAATGTACATTTACACTATTTAATAGTGAATTATCTAATGATTTAATATGTTAAGAGCATTTTAACTTGCATAAACTATACCAATAGGCTTTCTTGGTGCCACTGATAAGAAAAAATAATTTGAAAATAGAATAAATTGATTTTATTTAAAGACATATCTCATTTGAATTTTAATTCTGTTTACTCAGAAGTATTCCACATGTTCTTGAGATATTGGGGCACGGTAGATTAATGGATGTGAATTCCAATGTGTCTAACTTCCTTAAAAACCATCCTGAAATAGTAACTGACTGAACATTAACTTATAACCGTGGATATATTAAAATGTATTTTTAATAATCTAACATATTCATGGAAATAGACTCAAGGAAGAGATAAAAATGGAATTATCAAAAATTCTAACCATGATAGAGTAACTGATACTATAACAACCTTCCCTTTACTAACAATGTAAAAACTGTATAAAGTACAAGAGAGAATTTTTCAGATTGTGACCATGGAGAATATAGGACTCACTCCTAACAGAATGTCAGCATGTGTTAAGCTTCACATCGTTTCATATTTTGCCTACTGTGTGCATTCTCCACAATTGCAGATAGAAGTAGAGCCCAGTTATAAACTGGGTCTAAGTTAACAGGTGATAAAATCTTTGGAGTCTACAGGAAAGAATAGCAGGAAGAAAGAACATGCATTCATATAAAAGATTCATTAGAAATTTGAACAGAGCTCCCAAAGTCTGTGACTACCCTGTATTTATTCTGTGCAAAATTCCATCAGACCTAGCTTATAAAAACTTTTAGGGAGCTATGAGATGGATAGAGATGTTAAAGGTCAAACACTGTCTACAGAAGAGGAGTTTCAACAATCCAAATATAGGAAAACAGTTAAGAACTCAGAAAGACAATACCTAGAATAGTGACTACTTTAGATCTATCCTAAAGAACTTAAAAATAATGCTCAAAAGATAACTGTATTACACCAAATTAATTTCCTTCTAGAAAAATACTCAATACTAATTAAAGGAAGACAACAAAACCTAAATTCTCGAAATGCAGTATTTATAACATCTAGCATTTAATAAAATTTATTAGATTTATAATGAAGGATAACTGAGAGAAAAATTGATTAATAGCAACAAATAGCATGATACTGTAGATACTGGAATTAGCAATAAAGGAATGTAAATAATGCATTATAAATACATTGAGGGACATAAAAGAAAATATGACCTTAATAAATGAAGAAAAGAATTTTCAGCAGAGCAACAAAAAATACAAAAAAGATCCATTGGAAAATTCCAATATCTGAAATAAATATTTCATCAGTTTTCTTAAACAGATATTAGGGGATGGAAAAATGAAAGGGCCAATGAATAAAATAGGCCATTAGAAACTATTTAATATAAAGAACAGTAAGCCAAAACATGGACAGAGATTCATTAACTGATTAGAGAATAACAAATTGTTAAAGAGGTGTATAAATCAAAGCATATAAACAGGAGAGATGATCTCCTCTCATACAATTTACTTATAGGCTTTTAGTTTGGTAAGGAAAATCTTAACTCCTAGTTAAATTATTAAAACATCTGGAAATTATTTCTGAAAGTGTGTGCCAAAGGGTCCAACTTATACTTACCCAGCTGGATAACTAATTGTGCCAACACATTTTATTACACGCACCAAGCTTGCTTTTTTACACTTGCAAAATTACATTTGTTATGCAATAATTTTTTTATATACTGAGTGTGATTTCTGGATTTAGTACTGTGATTTAGAGGTCATTTTTCTGTTAGCATGATGTTATAATGTTTAGTTTACTGCATTATTTTTTCAATCTATTCTATACATAGTTTATTTAAAAAACATGATACCCTTGACATTCTTCGAATTCATTTTTCTGAAAACTAGATGTCTCTCAATTTTTGTACCACCCAATAGGACATAAAATTCTCTACTCAGTCAGTTTATTTAAAAAAAAAATAAGACTATCCTTAACTTCCCTGATTTTACTTATAAAACATATAGATTCTGCAAAGCTTGCCTGTTTGTTTTACCCTCAGTATCTTTCTACAATCAAACCACCAGTGCTCCAACACAAGTGTGGTCATCTTTGTCTTCAATTGCTCAAGGCCTGCTTTCAGTTTCTGCTGGTGTTTGTGTTTTCTCTCCAACTCATTCCTCACACAACTGTGAGACAGAGCTTAGCATTCACAGCAGCTCTGGTCAGTCCCTTGCCTTTGTCCTCAATTATTTAAATTCTTCCTTATCTCATGTATAATAAAAGCCAAAGTTCTCTTCTGGCAATATCAGACCCCGGTTCCCGTCACTTTTCCCCTTCCTGGTTGGCTGTTCTTCAAACACACAGGATTTTTATACTTCAGCCACAGCCTCTTACTGCCTAGAACTATTCTATTTATGGTGATAGAACATAATAGTCTGGCACACTACATCACATCTTGATTTAGATATACTTCTATAGATGTTTTCTGAGTACCATGACTCAAATAAAATCTCCTAATCTATTTAATACCATTTCTTAGTTTTTCCTCAGCACTCTTATCCCTACCTCACACCACATTGTGTAATGTGAAGATGGATTTCTCCCCTGGCAGAACATAAACACTTTGAGACACCAAGTCTCTTTTGTTGGTCTTTACATCCTGAATGTATGGTGTTTATTTCTAACAGACACCTAGGGGAATAAATTGTATTTTTTTTCCTATTAAAAAATCAGTGCAGCAAGAGGCCACAAATGGCCAAGGCAATATTCAGTCAAAAGAACAATGCAGGAGGTATCACAATACCTGACTTCAAACTATATTACAAAGCAATAACGATAAAAACAGCATGGTACTGGCACAAAAACAGACATGAAGACCAGCGGAACAGAATAGAGGACCAGGATATGAAGCCACACAACTATAACCAACTTGTCTTTGACAAATGCGCTAAAAATATAAGATGGAGAAAACT
The DNA here is from genome assembly GCF_047511655.1 of Castor canadensis. Classification (NCBI taxonomy): domain Eukaryota; kingdom Metazoa; phylum Chordata; class Mammalia; order Rodentia; family Castoridae; genus Castor; species Castor canadensis. Next base: position 9,249,891 of record NC_133389.1, read on the forward strand.
GCTGGGAAAACTGGTTAGCAGTCTGCAAAAAACTGAAACTAGATCCATGTATATCATCTTATACCAGGATTAATTCAAAATGGATCAATAATCTTAGTATCAGAACACAAACTCTAAAGCTGATACAGGAAAGAGTAGGAAATACTCTGGAGTTAGTAGGTATAGGTAAGAACTTTCTCAATGGAACCCCAGCAGCACAACAACTAAGAGGTAGCATAGATAAATGGGACCTCATAAAACTAAAAAGCTTCTGCTCATCAAAAGAAATGGTCTCTAAAATGAAGAGATCACCCATAGAGGGGGAGAAAATATTTGCCAGCTACACATCAGACAAAGGACTGATAACCAGAATATATAGGGAACTTAAAAAACTAAATTCTCTCAAAACTAATGAACCAATAAAGAAATGGGCAAGTGAACTAAACAGAACTTTCTCAAAAGAAGAAATTCAAATGGCCAAAAAACACATGAAAAAATGCTCACCATCTCTAGCAATAAAGGAAATGCAAATTAAAACCACACTAAGATTCCACCTCACCCCTGTTAGAATAGCCATCATTAGCAACACCACCACCAACAGGTGTTGGCAATTGATTCGGGGGAAAAAGGAACCCTCTTACACTGCTGGTGGGAATGTAAACTAGTACAACCACTCTGGAAAAAAATTTGGACGCTACTTAAAAAGCTAAATATTGATCTACCATTTGATCCAGCAATACCTCTCTTGGGGATATACCCAAAAGACTGTGACACAGGTTACTCCAGAGGCACCTGCACACCTATGTTTATTGCGGCACTATTCACAATAGCCAAGTTATGGAAATAGCCAAGATGTCCCACTACTGACAAATGGATTAAGAAAATGTGGTATCTATACACAATGGAATTTTATGCAGCCATGAAGAAGAACAAAATGTTATCATTCGCTGGTAAATGGATGGAATTGGAGAACATCTTTCTGAGTGAGGTTAGCCTGGCCCAAAAGACCAAATATCGTATGTTCTCCCTCATCTGCGGACATTAGATAAAGGGCAAACACAACAAGGGGATTGAACTTTGATCACAAGATAAAGATGAGTGCACACAAGGGAGATATGAGGGTAGGTAAGGCACCCAAAAAACTACATAGCATTTGTTGCCCTCAACACTGAGAAACTAAAGCAGATACCTTAAAAGCAACTGAGGCCAATAGGAGAAGGGGACCAGGAACTAGAGAAAAGGTTAGATCAAAAAGAATTAACCTAGAAGGTGACACACATGCACAGGAAATCAATGTGAGTCAATGCCCTGTATAGCTATCCTTATCTCAACCAGCAAAAACCCTTGTTCCCTCCTATTATTGCTTACACTCTCTCTTCAACAAAATTAGAGATAAGGGCAAAATAGTTTCTGCTGGGTATTGAGTGGGTGGGAGGAGAAGGAGGGGGTGGAATGGATGGTAAAGGAGGGGTGGGTGCAGGGGGGAGAAAGGACCCAAGCATTGTATGCACATATGAATAATAAAAAAAGAAAAATTAAAAAAAAAAAAGGAAAAACCCATCACAAAAAAGAGCTGGTGGAGTGGCTCAAGTTGTAGGCCCTGAGTTCAAACCCCAGTACTGCAAAAAAAAAAAAAATGCTCAGAAGCAGTTGTTATTATAGGGGACCAAAAATATCTTTCCTTTACCCATTGCTAGGTTCATGACTGAAGTTCCTATAACAAAAGACAGATTGACAAGAGAAAAGCATAGGAAAAATGTTAATGTAAGTTTTATGTGACATGAAAAAATTCATAAGGAAATACATAAAACCCCAAAGAAAAAAAATTAAAAAACTAAAAAATCAGTGTCAGGATTTTACCTAAAATTTTATTGATTTTAATTACTGAGGTTTCTGATCATTTCCTCATGATTTTAAGATTTTACATCTGTGGACTGTTTTATTTTACATTCCTTCTTCTAATTTAATAGAAGTATTTACTTTTGTATAGAAGCTTGTTAAATATTATTTATCTGCATATAAATATATGTTAGTGGTAAGGAGATTGAACCCAGGGCCTCACAGGTGCTAGGCAAGCATTCTAACACTTGAGCCACTTTTCCACCTCTTTTGTTTATATTTTATTTTTGAGAGAGGGTCTTGCTAACTTCGCCCAGACTGGCATTGAACTTGGGATCCTTCTGACTTCATCGCCTGCGTATCTGGGATTTGCAGCTGTGTACCACTATGCCCAGCTTGTTAAATTTATTTCTAATTTTTCATAACTTATATTGTCACTGTGGTGGAATAATTTCTCTTTTTTCCTTTTGACAAAATATTGAAATCCAATTACTTTTTGGATTTTTAAGCATAAAACCATAATGTTAGAAATAGTCATGTTTTATTTGCAATTGTTTTGTTTTCTTATCTCATTATTTTTGCTATACTTCTCAGATAATTTTTGATAATAGTGATAATTTGGCCATGCCAATCTACTTCTAGATGTTTTTATTCCCTCAGCTGTTTCACTTTTTTTTTTTGTTTGAGGTATTTTCTCACTTAATATTGTGAGCTTTGGTTTTGGTTTTATAGTTACCACCTATACTCCAAAATGCAGAATGATGGAATGGGATAAAAATTTCCAAAACATTTTATTTTTCCCCATTTTCTGCTTCCTCTGCTGCTTCCTCCACTGTCTCTGTCTTGTTTTGGGGACCAGATTCAAGTGTGGTGGCTGTATAGATGGCTAAGTTTCCCTGTGCTCCTCAGGAGTCAGCTGCAGGGACACAGGACACGCGCTCATAGCACTTCCTCTGAGCTGGGGGTGCAGCCTCCAGGAGGCAGGAACTCTGCTCTCAGGGCACTGAGTAGGCCACAGAGACCAAGAGTCCAGGTGATGTCTGTCTCCTCCAGTGCTGGTGTGGCCATGGCATTGATGCATCTTTAGGACCAATACCATCAAGCTTTATAGGCCACTTCTTTCCCCCAAAGTCCCCCTCAGACCCTCACCTGATCTGCAGCGTGCATGACTCTTACATATGACTGGAGTTGCCTCCATCCAGCCTGTCTGCTTAGTAAACCACAGATGCAGACAGGAAGTGACCTCACACCCTGGGCATTGGCCAACTTTTTTCTATTGTTTTTAAGCATGGAAAAGTCTATAACAAAGCTAAGTGTATATAAAAATAAAAATAGGATATTTACATTTGAAGCTGGTGGATTACCTGGCAGTTTGAGGCCTGCCCAGGCAAATAGTTTGAGACTCCCATCTCAAAAATAACAAGGACAAAATGGGCTGGAGGTGTGGCTCAAGCAGTAGAAAGCCTGCTTGGCAAGTGCAAGGCCTTGAGTTCAAACCTCAGTCCTAGCAAACTCAAAAAAAGATATTAAATTTGAGTTTATAATTACATTATCTGGCACATGATACTGTAATATTTTAAGTGCCCTGTACATTCTGCATATACAGAATTTCCTAGTTTAAACCTAAAAATGGTTTAATAAATATTAAATGCAATTCTTAAAGTACTACTTGCTATTAACAAAACCAGAAAGGATCATTGTCATATATGCGTAACTAATTTATAGTTTAATTTTTAAAGATGAGAAACTATTGTTTGATTCATAAATTGATGAATTACCAGAATATTTTAAAAAGTCAAAATCAGCTAATTTTCAATAAGTTTTAAGATACAGCTATAACCAAGCTACCAGATGGCATGATTACAAAAAGTAATCAAAATTTTATGAGCATGTCATTGTAACTTTAAGAGTGGTTCTATCTTACAATGGTGTTGGGGATTTTAGTGAACTGTTAATAATAGATTTGAAAATAAATTAATTTTAGAGTATTATGAAATTCATCCCTAAGGATTGCAGCTAAATCTCAGAGCAGAGCACAACTTTAAGATATCATTGTATACAATATCAATAATGTCTTTATTAGAAAAGGAGTAATCTAAAGAACTTCATGTCTCAACATGGAATAAGAAATTTCTCTTCACAGTGGTGCTCTGGTCTCTAGGTACTTACTGTACTGTGAAATATGTCTCCTTGATTGTCACTAAGGTATTTCAAAGCCACGGGACTAGAGGATGAGCCATGCCTCATGTGAGGGCTCATTGTCCCAAGCTGTCCTTACTGCCCAGGAGCCCTGGTATTTGACCAGGTTAGAAGCCCAGCAAGTTAACTTCACACTTGTGGGTTTGGCACTGGTGGCTCACACCTGTAATCGTAGCTACTCAGGAGGCAGGGATCAGGAAGATTGAATAGTTCGTGAGACCCTAGCTCAAAAAGACCCAGCACACACACACACACACACACACACACACACAAACACACACATACATACACACATACACACACATACATACACACATACACACATACATACATACACACACAAACACACACACGTACACACATACACACACATACATACATACATACACACACACATACACACACATACAAACACACACACCCACACATACAAACACATACACACATACACACACATGCGCGCACACACACACACACACATACATACACACACATACAAACACACACATCCACACACATACACACATACACACACATACACACACATGTGCACACACACAAACACACACACACAAACACACACACACACATACACACACACGGGCTGTAGGAGTGGCTCCAGTGATAGAGTGCCTGCCTAACAAGCATGAGACCCTGAATATCACAGAAAAGAAAAAAAGTCATTCTGTTTAGTACCTCCTTGAGGACTGAAATCTCCACATATGGTTTCATTACAGCAAAACCTCTACATCTTTTTCTTTAATAATTGCAAATCAGAGTCCTCATATCAACATGAGCGAGGACTTGTACAGTTTGAGCATTTCACTAGAAGTTTTCTGTTCTCATGTCTCCAACTATCCATTATGAAATACCTTTATGAAGGTTAACTGAGGAAATTGCTGGGAAACAGATTCTGAAGACCACTTTTCAAGTGTGAGACATACTAACAGTTCAATTGACGGAATATTTAAACTTTGTTTTGTCCCAAGTAACTATAAAATCAATGTAAGAAAGAAAGGCAGGCAGGGGTGTATGAGTGGGATGGAAGGACAATACATATACACAGAAACCCACTTTCTTTTCTTCAAAATCTCTCACCATATTTTCTACTGAAGTTCATATCTTTCACTTTTCTAACCATCAAACCAATTCTACTTTCTTGTTTCTATTATTATTTTTAATACTGGGGCTTGAAATCAGGTCTATCACCACACCCCTAACTATTTTTCATCTTGGGTCTCACTTGTTGCTCGGCTACCCCAGGACTGTGATCCTCCTACTTATTCCTCCTGTATAACTGGTACCAAAAGCATAAACTACACTCCCAGCTTGTTTTCTGAGCTGGAGGTCTCACTAAATATTTGCCTTCAAACCATGATCCTCGTGCTTCCACCTCCCAAGTAGCTGGGGAGATTGTGGGTCACCTGCAGTAGCTGGTAATGACAAGGAAGCCTCCCAGAGCCTTCAGAAAGGAAAGTAGCCTTGTTGACACCTTGATTTTAATCCGGTGAGACTGGTGTCACACTTCTGAAAAGCAGAGCTCTAAGATAATAAATTACTGTTTGTTTTAAGTTACTCATCTCGTGATAATTTATTATGGCAGGAATAGAAAATTAATGGTTATCAAGGCAGGAGAAAGCACAAGTGGATGATGTTGATCAATGGTACAAAGTTTGAATTATGGGGGATAAACTTCAGTGATCTATTGCACAGAACTGTGACCATAGTAAATAATGCATTGTATATTTTGAAACTGCTGAGAGAGAAGATTTTTAAATGTTTTCCCCACAAAAAAGTGAGGAGGGTTATGGATTTAATTGAACAATCCTGCATTATAAGCAGACACCAAAACCTAATGTACTCAATAAATACATCAAATTATTATTTATAAATGAAAACTTTTAACAAGTTAAAAAAATAAAATGAATGAAATAAAATGGAACTATTTCCCTATGAGGTCAAAATCTTCACTATATCCTCTTCCTTCTTGTTTTATTGATAGATTTTTCTCTTAAGAGTTTTGTGGTCTCCTATCTTCTCAATGTGTCTAAATCTACCATTCATCTGTCTATATGTCTATTTACATATACATAAATATGTAATGACAAATACAGATATTAATGTATCATTTGCTCATAGTTCCTGGGCCTAGATGTCTGATCCCCAGTACCCATCTCCCTGGGGACACACTGTCAAGGCGAAAAGGGGACAGGATTCCAGGCCCTATATTGTGATGAAGCTAGACACCAGCACATGTTAAACTTCTCCTCCCCAGCATTCTCTTCCCCTTAGACAACTTAGACTAAGCCTCTCAATGAACTGACAGAAGTCAAGAAGATTTGAGTTTGGGGCTCTCTTACTGAAATGGCCTTGTTTCAAGAACATTCAAGGATGAATACTGCTCTATGAAAAAGGAAATACATTTCTTCTTTGCGGTCTGCTGACCCCTGTCAGACACCAAAATTCAGTCTTTTATATAAAATGGGTAAGTTTTTCATTTGACCTAAGCATGTCCTTCCAAACTTTACATAATCTCCATATTATTTATAATACCCAATGCAACCTGACTTCTATGTAAATATTTATTATACCATATTGTTTTGGAAGTAATGACAAGAAAAATACCGGTTGAGTACAGTAATTTTTTTGAGCCACACCCCCAGCCCATTTCTTTTATTTATTTTTGGTTTTGCTTTGTATTTCCATATAGGGTCTGTGTTTTGGCCAGGGGTCAGAAGCTAATCATCCTACATACGGCCTCTGTGTAGCTGGAATAAGAGAGAGACATTTGCCAGAACCTTGGGGCCATCTCTGAAATGGAAACATCAGGAGCCAAACTTCTCTACCCCAACATCTGCAGAGGGCAGGACCCTGACTCCATTCCAGGTTCTATGGAGAGTAGCCCCCTGACTTCAGAAGACACCTTCCTGTAAGGTGCCAAGTCATCTTTTGAAGCAGAGTTAGGACTCAGTTGTTTTTCTCTTGTTTCTTCTTTGGAGAAGGCCAGTTAGCTAATGTAGGTGATCACAGGTACATTTCATGTGGACTGTGTTCAACAGAAAGTGCTGTTAGGTCTTTTTTAGGATTAGTTACTGTTTGTCTTGAAAACTTCCAAGTAATGGGCTATGTTTTTTTGACTATGTAAAAGGATAAAGTTACTTTCTGTTTATGAAATCTTTTAGTGGTTGGACTGTAATATGCATCACATTCTACTTTAAGGCTTATTTAGTAACAGAGGTGGTTTCTTTCTCTATTATCTATTACCTTTGTGGAGAAGGTTTCTGGGTTGGGGGAAGATTTTGTTTTTAATTATATTTTCCTTAAAATTGACATTGGATTCATATACATAGCATGAACCCACTGTAGGTGAAGAGGATCAAAGTTTTATTACATAAATACAAGGTTTTAAATCACTTTTGTAGTCTATGGTTCATATTTGAAAGAAAAGCTTCCCATCAATGGGAATCCAGTCTTGGAACAAGTGGGACCTAACCTGAAAAACATAGGCTTGATGTATATATGTATCCAACTGACTGAGTACCAGCATTTTATTTACAATTGTTAACTTATCAGTAGTAATACATTAATTTTTATTGCTTAATATTTATTTTATATAGTAATTGTATTTGCAGTATATGACTCAATTTACAAATAAGGCCATATTTGCAATTACTGGGGGCTAGTACTTCAATATATCATTTTGAGGAGCTACTTTAACCCATAACATACTGATCATAACTTCCTTAAAAACATAGCCTATATCACAGTCTTGAAGACACAAAAGAAATTTTCCATCAAATTCATAATATAATATAATAAGTTTATGTATTTAATGCTGTCTAAAATCATGAAACTTTATTAAAATTATTCTGTCTTATATCATATTATTTGCCCAAAAACAGTAGAAATTTTCATTCTCCAAGATGGTGAGTTTAGTAGAAAAAACCTATTACATATGAATGTAAAATCATAATGCTTTGAAGAGGTATCATGCATTTATCATGAGCATTTATCTCACTCTACTAAAACCAAGAAGATGCATGCTAAGTAACTGAGTAAAACATGAGAAGACAGAGTCATGAATTATTGGTACTTTAAGCAGTTTTTACTTCTATTAATTAGGAAATGAAAGAGATGTGTGAGAGAGCTTGATGGAGAGAGACTATATCATGGAATGACTTGTAAGGTGCCTAGCTTTGCTCCTTGTGGGAAACCAGGAAAGCATTTTATCAGATGTTCAGCTCGACAATATTTCATAAGGTTGAATCACTCTAGGTAGCAATATGGCATCTTTGTCTTAAGACCAAACAGGAGGCATTTTAGTGATATAATTAATATTACAAGAACCAAAACAGTTGTAACAGTATTAGGTACAGACATGAAGAAGAAATAGTTAAATAGCTTATCATATCCCCAAAATTATTACATGCTATCTGATTCTCATGTAAGCATTGAGATAAATACAGTACAGGCTATTACATCAAATTTTAGATGAGAAAAACTGACAGATCAAAATTACAAGCATATATTACATAGTTAATAGTAAAAAAAAAAGGTCCAAAACATAGGCTTCGTGATTGTTGGTTGATTTCACCATACTATCTCTTTTATTCACATTTTTGCATTTAAGTGTGTGTACATTTTCTTTATGCAGTGCTGGGGATTGTATTCAGAACCTTGCTCATGCTAGACCAGTGCTGTACCACTGAGCTACATCAATAGCTATAAGTACATATTTTTAAAAGTTTTACAATTGCCATTGTATATCATACACTGAATTTGTTCATTTGAAATTGGTAAATGTATATGACTATGTTCTTCTTTCTGTATCTACCAAGGTAAAGATGATGAAGGTATTGTTTATAAAAGCAATTAAGATTTTTAATGTGATTTAAGAAATTAAGACCATCCTCTCTCAAGAAATCACCTGGGCTCTTGTAGTCTTCACTAGCTCACTTGTTAAATTTATAAGCATGGCACTAGAATCCATCACAGATGCTGTTGGATAGACTATTAAGATATCTTTTTCTAAAGTGTCACAGATGGGGATTACCATTTACTTCTGACATCTCTCTGCTTATTTAGGTTACCATACTGAAGTGTATTTGGTGCTTTCACTTTGTGACACATATTCCTACTTGCTGTTGGTCTCACTGTGTGCAAGAAAACATGAGACAAGTACTCAAACATTGTCAGGAAAAGGCAGCAATGCAATGCATTTTCCATGACAGGAACAGATATGATTCTGAGAATACACCTGTTGACAGAAGCAGTAGGAAAATAAAGAAATAATGTCTAAGGTAACTCTTATACATGGTTCAAAAATTATGAAATCCAAGCAATTTCAGACAAGTCAAAAAATTAGTAATGCAGAGATTTCAGAGCATCCTTTCCTCATGTAAATATCAGAGAGTAAAGCATCTCTTAAAAATGAATTTCTCTTTTGAGAGGATGATTATTGGTACTCTAATCAAAAGGGATAAATGATTTTAGGGTAGTTTTGATTTTATAGTAGCTTTACATATACAGAAAACTTGCAAAAATAGTGGAACAGATAGTGAAATTGTAGACTAGAGTTCCAGTATACAAACCACATAGTGTTTTTATTATTAATACGTTCCATTGCTGTGAAACATTTATTACAATTACTGAACCAACTGGTACCTTATTGTTAACTGTATTCTATACTTTATTCAGATTACCTTAGTTTGTACCAAAAGAACTTTTTTGCTATTGAGACTTCCATCCAGGTACCACATTTAATTTAGTTGTCATATTTCCTTAGCTTTCTCTGATTTGTTAGAGTTTCTCAGATTTCTCTTGTTTTTTATGGCCTTGGAAATTGTGGTGAGTTGTGATCAACTGTTTTGTATAACATATCTCAGTTTGGGTTTGTCTGATGTTTTTCTCATGGTCAGATAGAGATTGTGGGTTTTCAGAAAGAAGACTACAAGAGTTACAGTGCCATTCTCATCCCATCAAATCATGGACTCATATTGTCAACATGATTTATTATTGTTGATACCTGGCTGAGGCAGTGTTTGCATGTATTTTACTATTAAGTTTTTTAAATTCTCTAATCTGCTCTTTGTAAACACACAGACTAATTATTAATTATTCATAATTAATTAAAGGGATGGCAGTCTCACGGGATCCAAGAGGCAGTTAACACAGAAGACCAGGCTTTCAGTTCATTGCATTTCTGTTGCTTTGGACTTGGGGTGGCTTTCTTAGTAGTCACAGTTATGAAAGAGTTCAGGCGTGGTGAACTGTAATCCCTAGCTCATGTAGATACATATGATCAGTGCCTTAGCTTTAAAATTGTCCTTTATTTGTAATTGTTAAGAGGTAAGATAATAGTTTTTCCCACCAAAAGAACTGGGACTTAATATTTCCATTGCAGTTTACACAAAAAATAAATACTGTATTTTCTGTATTTGCATGTTCTTATTAGGATTTTTAGGGTAGCTCTTCCCAAACTGAGTTTTGTGCTTAAATAAAATTGGGAAAGGTTGAAGAAGATACCTCCTACCAGACTTGTAAGAGTTTTAAAAATGGTAATAAGCATTGTTAATATGTGTGATATTATACTATTTTACAAGCATAGAATTAGAATGTTAAGTTTTATATACTAATATCTCCAGAGGACATATTTCAGGAATTTTTTGAAGAAAAATTGAGTTGTTGAGTATTCCAAAGGACTAAAAATTTTAAAACACAATGAAGTTCAGCTTGTAGACATGTGACATATACTACTAAGAATCTGAGTGGTCCTTAATGTTTCCAGCTACCCAGTTGAAAGTCATAGAAATAATTTTACATAAATTGTCACCATTCACTGCATTTTTAACAGTAGAGATTTATTTGACTACACTTTTTGATTCACATAAAAATTCAGTGGGAAGTACAAAGATTTCCCATATACTCTCTAACTTCACACAAGCACAGCTTCCCACACTATCAGCATCCAACACCAGAGGGCTTGTTACAACTGATGAACCCATGTTGGCACATCATTAAAATCCAAAGTCAAGGTAAATTCATATTAGGATTCACACTTGGTATTGAATGCTCTGCATTTTGACAAATGTATACTATCATGTACATCCCAATATTGTACTATACACAATAGTTTCACTGCCTTAAAATTTCTGTGTTCTGTCTATTCATCTCTCCCTCATCCAACCCCTGACAACTACTGACTTTTTTTGCTGACTCTGTAATTTCATCTTCTCCATAGTGTTATATTCTTATAGTTATACATTTGTATCTTTTTCATACTGAATTCTTTCTCCAAGTACATGCACTTAAATTTCTACCACGTTTTTTCATGGCTTAATACTAATTTCTTTTCAGCTCTGAATGAATAATAGTCAATAGTTTGTTCATTCATATACTGAAGAACATTTTGGTTGCTTCCAAGTTCTGGCAATTATGAATACAGATACGACAAATATTCATTTTCGGGTTTTGTGTGGATGTAAGTTTTCAACTACTTTGGGTAAATATCAGGGAGTGTTATTGCAAAGTCTTTTGGCAAGAGTAATGTTTAATTCTTTCGGAAGCCGCAAATGTGTCTTTAAAAGTGGCCATACAACTTTGCATTCTTACTAGCAATGATTGAGAGTTCTTATAGCTCTAGATCCTCACCAAACCAGCAATTCATGTTGCCAGTTAACTGGATTTTGGCCGTTTTGTTAAGTATGTCGTGATTTGTTTCCACATAGTCTTCCTTAATTTTTCTAGTTTTGCATTTTGCATTTAAGTCTGCAATTAATTGGAGTTAATGTTTCCAAAATTTGTAAGTGTGTGTATTTTCATTTGGATGTCAGGTTTTCCCACCACGTTTATTGAGAAGAGTATCATTTCTCCATTGGATTTCCATTGTTTCTTTGAAAAAGGTCAGTTGATTTTTTTTATAGGTTCTCTGTTCCATTCCAGAGATGTTCTTGCCATTTCTTCAACATTGCTTTATAGTAATGTTCATCGTCCAGCATTGTTCTTTTCCTTCACTGCTATGTGGTTATTTCAGCTCTTTTTCCTCAATACAAACTTTACTATAAAATTGTGTGTGTATAAATATATATGTATGTATAAACATGAAAATGACTTGTAGAGAGTTTAACTAGAATTTCATTCAATGTCTAGATCATGTTGAGAAGAACTGACATGACAATATTGAGTCCTCTTCTCCATGAACATGGACTATTTCTCTATAGCTTTGGTTCTTTGATTTCCTTCATTAAAACTTTACAGTTTATGTCATGTGGATAATATACATTTTGGTAGTTTTTATTAACTCTTTAATTTTTGACTGCTCTAATGTAAAATGACACTTTAGATAAGGAACTGAGATAGGTTGTGTGCGACAATCATTTAATGGTTGTTTCTAGGACAATTCATTTGAGAGTATTATTCAAGAGATGCCTCTACAGTCATTATCATTTATTAAAGACTCAGAATAATTAGATAAAATTTAAAATTCTGTGATTTGAGGTTAGTGTGAGACAGAATGATGTGAGGGGGAGGAAGTTGAATTCTTTATTCCTGGGGAAAAGAGCCTTAAAGAATAAAAATATGTGATTGTGCAAACAGAAGCTTCTGAAAAGATACCAGTGTGGCAGAACTTTTCTCGTAAGCAATTAGGGAAGAAACAAGAGACATATGACCCTAGGGAGCATTAGAAAGATAAATTTCAAGGCAGCAGGGAAGAAGAGGGTTGTTAAGGTGGATAATTTCTGTGAAGAAACAAGCTAAAAATTTAAAACATTCTTTTTTGTGACTCAACTTGTGATTGTCAGAACAAAAAATGGACTAAATTTGGCTTTCAGAGATTTAAACATCTAGTTGTTCTTAAGTTTAAAAAATTAAAGTCTTTTTCTAATACTATCCCTTTTTTTGTAGTACTGAGGTTTTTTAACTCAAGGTCTCATGGTTGTTAGGCAGGCATTCTATCACTTGAGTCACAGCCTCATCCCTTTTTGTTTTGGTTATTTTTGGAGATAGGGACTCACATTTTTGACAAGGCTGGACTATGATCCTCTTATTTACTCTTCCCACATAGCTGGGATGAAAGGCAGGTGCCACCTCACCCAACTGTTGGTGAAGGTCTTGCTAACTTTTTGCCCAGTCTGGCCTCAAATAATGATCTTACTGATCTTAGCCTCCTGAGTAGCTGGGATTACAAATGTGAGCTACCACACCTGCTTACTATTGCATTTTTGAGGATAAAATATTGAGACATCATGAAAATTTTATATTTACAGGTAGATTAGAGATAATATTGCAAAAATTAATCACACTTACTATAAAAGCTGCTACCAATGTCTTAGGTGCTTTTTGTCATCTTTGTTTAAACTTGACTCTCCATATTATCTCTTCCCAAACAATAACATTATTTATAGTTAAGATAATAAATTGAACTATTATATATGCATCTATATATGTATGTATATACACATACACACACAGACAGAGATAGAAACAGGGAAAGTTTAAGGGTGTGTGCGTGTGTTTAAATTACACCTGCCAGGCATTCATGGGACTAAACAGAAAAAAGAGATTTAAAGTTTTATGAGCTACAGTGATTACTTAGATGAAAAATAGGGCTATATTAGGACACATATATTGATTTTTCATTTGTAAAGAAAAAAAGAACATGATTCCCACATATTGGGGTGCTGTTATGAAGTATTTTTAGCTGGAGAAGATAAGCCCAGTCATTTAAAATGTAAATGTAGAGCAGACACAAGGTAGAAGAAGATGAAGGGAGTGGTAAAGAAAACAATGGCAACAGTAAAAAACCTGAGAAAGCTAGGAATTCTGATAGCCAGAAAAAGTGAGAACTTTCACTTAAAAATATGAAAGAAAACTTGGAGAGAAGAGATGTCTACAAAGGTAATTTGTAGGTATGATATTTAGAGAATTCCACTGATAACTTATCTTCAAATATTTCTGAAATAGTGAAGGGTATCATCTTATAAGAATTTTAAGTGTCTCTAAAGAAATATGATAGTTATTTTGCATAACAAAAATTGGAAACACACCAATACTTTATTTAACTCAGACAGTCATAAATATTTATCACCTCTTAGATAACTTTACTATGGCACACAAAATTTCTAGACACCTAACAACTATGGCTTGATACTACTTTTTAAATTAGGACACTAAAAAGAAAATGATTAATTTCTATCTAATGTGCTATTCAATTTGGTTTATATAGCATCAAGGAAAATTGTTGCTCAATATGAATAGAATCTTACATTTATAGCCATTATGATATTATGGAATGCTCTTGCAATGGTGAAATAATAACAGTGTGATAATACATGCATTGAATACAACTAGTATTTATATACATTATATATGCATTTCTAATAAGGCTACTACATATCTACTTCTGATAGCACAATTAAATTATGTGTTTCTTGTGAGGAACAGTGTGTGTTTCTAAATACAACATGGGGAATGTAGAAAATAAATGCAATTCTTATTTTGTGACATTGTTTCATAATAGCATTTGTATGTGTATAATTTTCTGTATAATTTCACATTTGGTCAAAGATTAATTTAAAATGAATTTAGTGAATTCAAAAACCTCTATGTTGCATAAAAATTATTAATGGTGAAGAGATGGAAATGATTATTATCCTGCTTGATAAAAAAATAACAAAGGGCTGGATAGAAGGCAAATATAAGAGATTCAGGAGATTTAAACAGGGTTTAAGGTGGTATCTGTGGAGAAGGTAGTCATACTCTAGTTATAATAAAACATGTAGTAGTTAGATCTTACTAGTAGTCTTAGGAAAGATTGAATGCCATAGGTTTATTGGGGTTAAAATCTGGAGAGTCAGTCACATAAATTTTGTTTTTCTAAGATTGATCTATTGCCTAGTTTTCAGAAGTGATCATGTGAGTCACTGGATAAACCTGTAATTGGAATTTTGTCAAGAATGTAAAACCAGGAGTTGTGGATACAATGGACAGAACATGTCTTCTAAATAAGAGAGATAAGGAAGAGAAAAACTGATGGATTATGGGAGAAAACCAAGGACCTGACACAGAAAAAGAGCAAATGTATTGGGAGCACCAAAACAAGGAGCCAGAAAACGAAGATCATTGGTTATGGATGAAGGTAAAGTTGTTTAAAATATCATAATTATAACCACAAAAACCTTTATCATGGAGCAATGTAACAGAATAACTGAATTGACACAAAATGGGTTGCTGATTATTGAACATTTATGGAGCATTGGGTGGATTTTCCAAGAAACCATTGAAATTATCTAGTATAAAGATTGGTTTGGGAAGAGCAATATTATGATCCAGAAGTCAACTGCATGGAAGTTACCATGAATTGGTTGATGATATGAGAGAGATTGAGGTCAGTGATACTTGAGTTATGATTTTTTACGTAGTATGAGAATTGACAAAGTGTTGTGACAGCTCTCCTCTGACTCTCCATAGTGATACATGGGAGGTGTGGTCTTAAATTCATTAGTGTAAACAGAAGGAACTATCCATGAGCAGGACAGATTCCTGT
The DNA here is from genome assembly GCF_047511655.1 of Castor canadensis. NCBI lineage: Eukaryota > Metazoa > Chordata > Mammalia > Rodentia > Castoridae > Castor > Castor canadensis. The sequence continues at coordinate 9,265,453 of NC_133389.1, forward strand.
TGGAGTGAAAGAAAGGAGATCTCAGTGGGTTCAAGCTTGTGGGAGGTTTGTTAATAGAAGTGTTGATGCCCGCGCAGTAAGCTTGGTTGTTTTTACACGAATAAGAAATTAAAAAGCTAGTGCTTGGGACTTTCAGTAGAAAAAGATTGTATGTGTCATAATGGATGACACTTCTCTTTTCCCTAAACACTAACATAGCTGCTTCCTTCCCAAAACTTAACATTGTAGAAGACCCATGCTAAGGTGACATATGTCTCCCCCAACATTGCGTTTTCCATTTTAAAGGTTGTTTCAAATCTTAGTTTGCCTATTTTAAATCCATCCTTACACTGTGGTGCTTAATTTTAGGTGTCAAGTTGACTGAGTTAAAGTAGGCCCAGATAGTTGGTAAGACTTATTTCAGAGTGTGTCTGTTATGGTGTCTTTGGAAGAGTTTCACATAGTGGGGTGTCACCAATGTGAGTCTGCAACACCAAATCCATTGAGGGCCTACGTAGAACAAAGAGGCAGAAGAAGAGTGGACACACACTCTGCTTGAACTGAGGCATCCATCTTCTCCTGCCCTCAGATGGCAGAGCTCATGGTTCTTAAGCCTTTGAGACATTGGATTTCCTAGTTCTCCAGCTTGCAGACTGACACCACAGGGGCTTGTCAGTCTTCTTAATTCTGAGCCATTCCTAAAATAAACACTCTTCTCTCTGTCTCTGTCTCTCAGTGCACAAATCTATAAGTATATTTTAAGTGTATTGCTCTCTGTACTTTCACATACTAAGGAAAGCACATCCATCCTTATCAGTCAATACTCCCCTGGGGACATCCATGACCTTAGTTCTATCACTACAGAGTAGGTTTTCTCATCTGTGAAGCTCTTGAGCTTTACTAAGAGGAACTCTTCAAGATGTACATTTGGAGGTCTTTCATTCAATGTTATCTCAAGAGATCAACTGTGTTATGTGTAAAAGTGATTTGAAATGCCTACTCAAGGTATTTTCACATGATTTTCCTTGGATTCTTTACCTTTTACTGAATGATGAAAGTCTTATTTTACATATTCTGGATATGAGCTCTTTGTCAGGAATACATCTAGTGAATACCTGCATTTAGTTTGTGACCTACCTTCTTCATCTGTTCCTTCTTCTCTCTGTTTCTTTTTAAAGTTTTAGCAAGGATTTATTTTAGTATAAAAGGATAAAGTATAGACAAGGAGTGGGGAGAAAAAGAGAGAGAAAAATTTCCTGTTCTCCACACAGGAAATGGGAGCAAAGACTCCTGTTCCTTCGCTTAACATATGTCTTCTAAATTTTTCTAGAAGTGTTATCGTGTTAGCCTTTACATTTCATTTTATAATCCATTCATATTCACTTTTATCATATAGGAATAAAGTTAAATTTTTTCATGAAATATTCAGTTCTTGAAATAATGTTGAAATATGATTTCTTCAATAAATTGTGTTGGTACTTGAAGTCAGTATATAAATACAGTTATTGTCTATGAACCTTTCTTTGGTTCACTGGTCTGACTATTCTGTATCAATAATAAACTTCCTAAGCTTACTGTAGATTTATAGTACACTTTGATGTCTGATAGTACATATTTTCAACATTCTTTTAATCTTTAAAAAATAAGACATCATATATAATCATTTCAATTTTGGATAATTAAAATTTTTCTATTATACAACTAGTATGTACTCTTTAAACCCAAACTAGATATTACAAAAATTAAGAAAATATACAACACTGGCTCTGAAGGAATTTTTAATCCAAATTACTTTTAAAAAAGAAAAAGTTGACCAAAACTTAATTTATAAATACCATATACATTTTGTATAGTAATTTATCTAGAATAACTTTTTCCAAAATTTTCTTCCCTGATTTCTTGCAGCAATAGCAGTGATAAATATCTTGCACAAATATGAGATGTAGCTGGATCTGTATTTTCTGATATGATTTTGGTAGAAAGAAAGCCAGAGTTTTACTAATGACTGAAGAATCATACGTGCACAAAAAATCCATATTGCTTCTGGTTCTTAGTTTAGATGAATGGTTCTGAATTTGTAAATGCAATAAAATCCTATTTTTCTTTTCTTTTCAACCTCTATGTGTCAAAGTAAATATTCACAATACTCAGGGCCTCCCATATTACAAATGTGCTTCTCATGTATTGATTTTGGCTATAATTCAGACTTCAAACTTACTCTCAATTAAATATGAAACAAATGTCTATTAGTTGATTTCATTTCATTGGATTACTTCAACTCAGAGATTATAGCTTATTGTGTTTCAAATTTTAAAAGGTTAACAGAATTGATCATAAACACTGATACTGAATTTTCTTCTCATTCCATATCCTCACAAATAAAGCTTCTGATTTTGAATGCATTTCTGTGATAAGATGTTTAAATACCTTAGCTGTTGGCTAGAAACTCAGTTCTGTAAACACAGCACAAGTTGTAGGAGTTGTTGGGTTAACTTGCTAGCAGCTCTGAGGAAGCACGCTGATGAAGACACTGTTTCAGAATACAGGACTTCACCCCTGGGGACACCTCAAGGATACTTCACTTCAGAGGTAGCTGGCAGAGAAGAAATTCAAATTCTTTTTCAAGAGTAAGGCCATATTAATGATTTAATGAGGTAACTGAGGATGGTGCATGATTTCTGAAATGTGCATTTGTGAATGGACATCTATACTCTATCACCCAGAGGGATTGTCATAAAGCATAAATCTGGCAGAAACCAATTTCCTGAAATGCCACTACATATCCTTATATTCTAGAATCCTATATTTTAAACACACTAGGCTTTTAATTCCACCACCAAAATAGTTACCAACCCCACGACACTCATGGCTCCTAAGATAATTAAGGTTCAGACAACCTATGATTGACAGACACTGCAGTAATTTTCTCCAAAATTTTCTTTATCAATCACCATTCCAAAAATCATTACCAACATAATTATTATTTCATATCTCCATTTACCAATGAGTAAAATTGAGTTTCAAGAGTCTAAGCAGACCCAAGTAACAATTTTTTTGCAAACCCACTTAATGCTCCCTTCCTGAAGCTCCCAGATCATGAAATGCTGTCAACCTGCCTTGTGTTTGTGTGTGATTTTTACCCTAGATGAACTCTTTTCTTTTTTGTGTTACCTGCTGAGTTCATATAAGACTCATTGTAAACATTGCACTCATCTCAAACTCCTCCTTAGTAAAGTCCACTGCACCCTCTTCTCTTAACTATTAAGATGCATTACATTTCATGATAGTTTTGAAGCATTTAATCTCATGTGAAAGGAAGATCTAAAATTCCTTCAAAGCCAGTGTTGTATGGTGTCTTGATTTCCATAATATCTATCATGGTTCTGAAACATCCATACTAGTTGCACAAAAGGAATTTTTTAAGCATTGGAAATTGAAATGATTATGATTATCTATAATGCATGGGTTATTAATAGGCACAATTTTAAGTGAAAAAGTCTACATGTCCATTTAAAAATTGTTTTCTATGCATTTTTGAGTACGATGGTCCATCTTTAAAAAGTTGAGATACATAAATATTTATTGCATCTGAAGCATCAACTCTCTGGAATGTATGTCAAGAACTTTAAAAATTAAAGGTAGAATATGAATTCTCACTCTTTACTCATCAGGGTATATACCTTCATTCCAGGCATCTTTCTGAAATAAATAAATATCAGTTATCTTCAATATGCGCCTTTCATAATGCATGAATATCAACTTTATAAGAGCTGATCCTGTGAATTACCAGTGTAACATGCAGCCCCTATATTATGGAACCAGAGCCCTGCAATCAGATGGGTTGGCTTTCATCCATAGCCCTTAGAAAAAGTGTTAGATGTTGTGACATCATCCATCTTACTTAGAGAGGAGAGTAGATGAGGTCTGCAGTCCAAAAAGAGCAGTGCTTTCCGCAGAGAGTTTGGAGCTGAAGGAGTGATGCTCCAGCTAACCAAGTCAGCAACCCTCCAGGGGTCTGCTTGTCCTGTGAAGATAAGGGTCAGGTTGGGAGTGGCTCTGTAATTCATCATGGAACCATGCCCTGTTGGTCTGAGAACACAAATAAAGCATGCAGCAATATACTCTGGTTTTTTCATGATCATAAAACAAGAGTTTTATTAACTTAAATTATTTTTCCTGAGATGAATTTTGGAATTGAATGTCATTACTCTGCAGTAATCTCTGATACACATGAAAACTCATGCACACAAAAGCCCTTTGAAGTAAAGCAAATATTTTACTTCACATCTCTTCAAAATAATAAGGATTTCATGAGACCAAATGATTTGCATTCTCTTTAATATCACTGTCACATTTGGAATCAGGGTATCATATAAAATTTTGGTTTATTTCCCACTTTGATTGGTTCTTGAACAAACAGTGTTCCTTATGATGGATTCCTAAAAATGTTTTTAAAAGATATGACAAATAGCCTTTTATTTTTTATTCTAAAACATTTAAATATTATTTTGATTTAGAAATCCAGTTGCATAGTGCACAGTATGATGTTTTGATACATGTACACAATGAGAACTGATCAAATTAGGACAGGTAGCATTTCCATCTCCTTGCCATTGCTTTATGTTTAGTCTTTACATTCTTCTCTTCCATTTGTTAATAAAATATAATAGGTTATTGCAAACTATAGTCACCCCATTGTGCTGTAGAATACTAGAACTTATGTCTTACACCTAACAGTGTGTGGACCTGTTATCCAAACCTCTCTCTTACAACTCAGCCACCATTCCCTGTGATAATAGCTATTATGCATCAGACAGAACTTTTTTGCTTTTGCATGTTTGACACTCAGACATTTTAAATGCATGCCCCTGATATGTAATTTGTTATTTCAAACCGGGTATACATATAATTTCTAAATTTCCTATTCCTAGTTTTATTGTAAACTGTGCTAGTTGATAAGTTGATTTTGGTATCCCTTACTCTTCTTTGAGATATAGCAAAATACTTTAATTGGTAGATATGAATTGATGGACTTTGAGCCTATAAATAAGAACTCACTCTTGTATGCATGTTTATAGACTGCACACAATAAGACAAATAAGCTTAGTAAATGCGTTTCTGAAATAGTGATAAAAGAATTAATACTGGTGATGAAACAAAATTTCAGTGAGTAGAGGAAGAACAAAGTTGAACCTGATTCACTTAGAAAAGATGAAAGAATGTTTAGACAATAGGAAAAGATTTTCATTGAAAATATAGTGGAGAAATTTTATTCCCTATGCGGTCAAAGTACAAAGAAACAAGGTCAAATTTTAAAATAAGAATTGAGGGGAAATTCTAGTAATCATGGCATGAAATATGATAAAGACAAAAGTATACAAAGTCACACAACTTACACAGAAGTGTTCTGGTCATATGTACTTGAATTTTCAGTTCTCAAATATTTCCACAGACATGGCCACATTCATCATGTAGTTGAGCTTTAGAGTTGAAAAGAAAACAAAACAAATGTCAAATTATTTTTATCATTCACTTAACACATTTTTGAGTAATTTCACATGCCAGTTATTATGGAATTTATAATTCTACAGGAAAAACAAGCAAATAAATATTCTATAACTGTTCATTAAATGCTGCAATAGTAATGACGGGGTGTTACGGCAGGCAAAAGCATAGTTAATTCTAGAGGTGGGGGCATGCACAGAAAAGATGATTGCTTAGATTCTTTCAGAGTGGTGTATATGGCTCAGGCACAGGCAGGAGGAAATTGGAAGAACAGGTAAGGGTAGGAAACAATATGTAGAAAAGGATTGCTTGATGCATCCAGAGAAATATAAAGGATAAATATTTTACTTATAAAGGCCTATGTCCTGCTAAGCAATTTGAATTTTATCTTGTCCATGGGATTAGTCACTAAAACAAGCAAAGAAGCCCAAATGTTTCATAAATGCAATGACACAAAGTGCATGGAGATTATAAGAGCTGTGTTATAATTTAATGAAGAATGAAGGCTTTAATTAAATGCAATTAGAAATGGAGAATAAATGACACCATTTGGATGAATTCTTGTATTATATGGACACAGACGAATACATATATACACAATGAAAGCATTTGCTGGTAGAATTATGGTAGATAAAGTTATGTATTGTTCTTGCCTCAAAACATATATTTGTCTGAACATACTAACTCCTCTCCCCCCAAAAAAGCTATAGTGGCTAATATTCTCACTCTATTGAGCTACAGAATTAAGTTCATAAAAACCTTAGATTATTTCAGTGTGAATTATTTTCATTAGTCTTTCTAAAGGACAGATACATATTGATCTTGTTTCTTTTGAGACATTTACAGGTCAGAATCCTGCATATTCTTACGCAGTTTTCTAGTTTGATTTATCTGATTATGAAATAGATAATAAACCTATGGAGTGAGGAGCCTTGGCTGAAATAGTAGAAGCCAGTGTTAACTTGGGGCCACACCCTGGCATGGGAGATGATGCTGCAGTGTCAGTGAGCAGGGTGGGATGAGTAGACTCAGAGTTAGGGGTCAGAACCTGCTGTTTTGGCTGTCACATGAGAGGCACTGTGAGAAGTGACATGCCCACTGAGCCAGAACTACATATGAAAGAAGCCTGAAACTTGGTGGTTCAGTGACAGCACTCACCTGCAGTGGATGGATTTGTGAGCTCTAGGTGGGGATCCTATAGAAGTTGGAGGGGTGAGGGTTGGTGGAAGAGCTGGAACATGGAGTCAGTGAGACTTCAGGCACCTGAAGCTTGCTAGCTAGGAGAACTCAGGGCTATGCAATACTCAGAATATCATTTTCTCTGTTCTTAGGAGTTTGTCTTTATAATCTTTTTCAAAGGTCACATTTGAATCAAAGATCACCTGTCTACTCTTTGGTTCTACGAAGACCTTTGTTCAGGAGCAATAAATTGCTTACTTGCCTCAGAATTGTTACAACTTGGAAATAGTGATTGAGAAACAATGACCAATCTCTTTGAACGGGACTTTTTCGTACTCTCTGAGCCTTTTGACATAATTAAGAGGGGTCATATTCATGCCTATTTGAATGAAAACTTAAATGTCTTATTGCATTTATTCTTTAACATATGTAATGTAAATTTTGTACTGCTGAACCAGAATTAAACTTCATGGAAATAAATATTTCATTTTAATTTGATTTTTCAACTAATGGATTTCATTCTTGACTCAAGTTGTTAAGAATGTCAAGATGTTGGGTCTTTGGATATACCTTGTTGTGTCATCAGTGGCTTCCCATTCAATTCATTTCCATTGCTGTAGATAACCATTTTTAGGAGTCAGGCAGAAAGTGCAGTTTTATTGTTTCATCAGACTCATATGAGATTCTTATGATAAGGATTTGCAAATTCGCTAATAAATTTTACTTGTTTTCTCTGATTTAAAATTATTTTTCAGAAAGGGGGTGATGCTGGGGATTGAATTTAGTGTCTGTGCAGGCACGCTACCACTGTAGAGCCTCTTAAAATCATTTTTTCATCTTGCTCAGTTTTTTCCCAGCTAAACTAGTAATCTAAAAATGCAGTGACATTTTTTATTGTAAATTATATTCTCTGATATGCCTGCTCACAGCTGTGCTATACCACATGGATGTTTAATCCAACTACCATTAGGTCATCCTTGTGTTTAGGCCTTCTTCTTTGCTAGTCTTCTCTGTAGCATTCCAGTTTGAATATATGTGCTGCTCTTCAGCACGTATCAAAATATCTGAGCATAAACTGAGCTGATCTTCTGGAGAAGATATGGTATGACAGCCAAGATCAGCATGCAATTGAGAGGAAAACCACACATCCTAAACACAGTCTGGTGTGATGGAAGAACAACTAGCAACAGGAAATGCACTCTAACCAAGCATCCCTGAGTCCAAACCACTGCTTCTGCTTGTCACTACCGCAAATTCAGTAGGAATGCCATCCTGTTCACAGATATTTTTAATCTCCATATTTCCTATCGTCTTTTATAGGCAGATACTACCTGAATTTGACATGAAATTCCAAAATTTCTGAGCCTTCTTGAGCTTTTTCACAGTGCTCAAAATCAGAAGTTGAGCCTATCAGCCCCACTGAAGTACATTTTCTATATGTATGTGAAGGTCATAATGAAACCCATTTTTAAAAAATTGCAAGGAAGGTAAAGAAGAGGGTGAATAAGAAAGAGTAATAAGGTGGGTGAATATGAACAAGGTATATCACATGTATATGAAGGATTATCACAATGAAACCCATCACGTTGTACAGTTAACATGCACTAATAAAAACTGGAAAAAAGAAGCAGCTCTTTCTGCACCTATTCAAAATTTTTTTTTACACTCTAGAGCCATTCAGGAGTTACTTCTTTGAGGTCTCTAGAATTTTGGTCTTTCTGTTACTCTCCATCTTCTGATGGCCAGAGACTCCAAGAATCATTATCAACAATATGTGAAAGAACAGCTTCTTTAGTGTTTACTTCAACATCAAATTCAATCCACCACTGTACACTCTGATCTCAAAAATAGCCTGTGTAGCATGACTTATGACATTCACTTCCTTTTAGCATATAATGAGTCCAGCAAAGCGAAATTTTGCAGCAATTATCTGTTCCTCACACCACTGTGAATTCTTATTGACATCATCCTTCATAAACACCTCCACTTTGAGTAGATAAAAATTATATCCTTCCTTGATGCCAAGGCTTCATTCACGGAAAGGACTAGTTGCCATTCTTCTTGCAAACACTTTCAGTTGGAACCACTTCATTCTTGTGTTCTGGTGAAAACAGTTTTGTTGACTGCTTCATCTACTTGAAAAAATACAGCTGGTAATTTTATTTGAGATTATAGCTTTTCCTCCCAGGTAATTAGTTTTATCTTCCCAGGTTTTATTTAGCCAATGTTCAGTACTTTAGATGGTGTGCATTGTTTGGAAAGTGGATTTTTTTCTATGAATCTCAAGTGGTTAAATTTGTAATTATAAATTTTATAATTATGACTAAGAAAAAATGTATACATTCAGAATCTCATCTATCTTTTAAAATTCATTTACACAGAATCTTTGTATTGGCTCATTACTGATAATTTAATTAAAATATTTTAAGTAGCATTATCTTCTAATAAAAATATATTTAATCATTTGGAGCAACAAAATAGATAAAATATTATTGGATTGAAATCTAAAGTATAAGTGTGAGTACCCATGCATCCATACTAATATAAAGAAAATGGCTGAAAGAAAGCATAAATGGAAGAAGGGTTTACAAATTCTCCTCTCAGAAGAATTTGAAATAATTTATGTTGCTATCTTTCCCCAAGTTGAGGGGAAGCCTAACTTATCACTTATTAAGTGTGGGCTGGGTACAGTGACTTCCTTCTGAAGAGGACAGTATGGGAGGTGAGAGCAACTTTCCAGTGGAGAAACCTGAAAATATTAGTCACATGATCAAGATCAACAACAATAACAGTAAATCAAGCCAGGCATAGCAGTGTACATGAATGTCCTGTAATCCTAGCTACTGAAGCTGAGGTATGTGGATTGCAAATTCAATGTCAGCTGTGCAAGTTCGGGCGGACCCTGACTCAGAAACAAAACACCAAACAACATTGCTGGGGTGTAGCTCAAGTGTCAGAGTGCTTGACATAGCATGCAAACAGTCCTAAAAATAGCAATAAATTATGCAGATAGTGGGTTACCCTGGTTATGACATAATGCAAATGGCACAGTACCTTCTGATCTTTCTTCAGTGCCCAATAAGTTTAACCTAATAATGAGCAAAACCTCAGACAAATTCTACTAGAAGGACATCCTATAAAACTCCTGACCACTACTCTTTAATGTCATCAGAAAAGAAATATCTGAGAAACTGTCACAACCCAGAGGAATCTAGGGAGTCATAAAGACTAAATACAGTGTGGTAGCCTGGAGGAGACACTGGAACAGAAAAAAATACATTAACTACAAACCAAGAAGATATGAATAAACCATGGTTGTATTGAATGATAATCTAGCAATACTGCTTTTTTAATTGTAACGAGTGTACCAGATCGGTACAAGATGTAGTGATAGAAAAAGTTGGTGCTACATATATTCACCATCTATGCAATTTTTTATATAAGTCTAAAAATGTTCTAAAGCATAACACCTATTTAAAATAAAAAAGCCTAACTAAACTAAAATAAAAATACTAAATAATTTAAATAAAAAGCTAAAATTATGCAAGCACATTTTTTTTGTTAAATCACTTGGGCACATGAACTGGTATAACAAATATGACATCTTGAGAAAAATCATGTAATAATTCATTAACTCAAACTTTCAGTGTCGTGTGTATTTTTCTTCAATTGACAATGATAGTTTTTTAGGGGTTCTGGGGATTGATTTCAAGACCTCATGCATGCTAGACAGGTACTATGCCTCTTGAGCCACTTCACTAGCCCTTTTTGTGCTGGCTATTTTTAAGATAGGGTCTTGCTTTATACCCAGACTGTCCTGTACTGAAATCCTTCTATTTTCACTTCTCTGACTAGCTGAGGTGACTGGCATGTACTACTGTGCCCAGCCATTATTTGAGATGAGCGTCTCATTTACTTTCTGTCTGGGCTGGCCTAGAACCACAGTCCTCCCAATCTTTGTCTTCTGAGTACCCAAGATTAAAAGCTTGGGCCACTGAGCCTGGCTGATGACACTTTTGAACATCTTCATTTTCCATGAATTAAAACACTAATTTAAACATGTATTAATCATGAAATGAAGAGAAATTTTATTTTCTGACAAGAGACTCAAAACATTCTTTAACTACTCAAATTTGTCTGTAAGGTATTTTTTGGTCAACTTAAATATGTTTGTTTTAAGCAGAAGAATGTGTCTTCAAATTAATTTCTGTCTTTCTCATTGGCATGTCATGAACATCTTCAGCTTTGCATAACCTTGAGAGTTGAGGAGTGTGTGTAGACATATTTCCAGGGAGGACTTATCAGTTACAATACATTACTACTTTATCATGTCAACACATTAATATGCTGACTGATCCCTTCCTCTTCAAACTTTGCTCTTAATCATAGTTCAAGATGAATACCTGAAGTTTCTCATGAGAACTTTCATCCTCTCCACTTCTTTCTCTGCATTGAGAAATCTTCAGAAGCTAGGGATGTACAGAAGCTAGGGATGTATTAGGTTACATGCAGGGGAGAATTAAGATTGTAGATGGAACTTAGCTGCAAACTTCAACCTTAAGGTACAGACATCATGCTATATTCTATGAGTGGCTCCAACACAATCACAAAGGGCCTTAGGAGCTGACTAAGGAAGTACATTCAGAGAGATGAGACATTGCCAACTTTGACGGTCACAAACCAAGAAATGTGGCAAGTCTATAGAAACGGGGGAAGGCAAGGAAGTCAGTTATCCCATGGAACCACGAGAAAGACTGGTGACCCATTCATCAGTGGTGGTGCATCTTGGTTGTTTCCATAACTTGGCTATCGTGAATAGCACTGCAATAAACATGGGTGTGCAGGTACCTCTGGAGTAATCTGTGTTGTGTTCCTTTGGGTATATCCCCAGGAGTGGGAGTATGTTCTCCCTCATATGTGGACTTTACATCTAGGGCAAATGCGGCCACGTTGGTGGACTCAGATCCAAGAAAAGGGGAGAGCACATATGGGAGATGTAGGAATAGGTAGAAAACCCAAAACATGAAAACGTTTGATATCCCCACTCCAGAGGAACTAATACAGAAACCTTAAACTGACAGGTTATCACTAGCAGGGGATTAGGAACCAATGTAAAGATCAGTTAGAGTTGAATCAACATGGGTCGTAACACATGGGTACATGAAAGTAATAGTAGGAATCTCTCTGTGTAGCTATCCTTAACTCAACTAGCAAAAACACTTTGTCTTTCTTATTATGCTTATGTCATTTCTTCAATAAAATCAGTCACAAGGGCAGAACAGGACCTGCCTGGTACTGAGGAGGGGAGGGGGAAATGGGTAAGGGGAGGTGGGCAGGGTGGAGAAAGGACCCAAACAATGTATGCACATAATAAAAAAAAAAAAAGACTGGTGACACTTTGATTTTAGCCTAGTGATACCCATTTTGGGCTTCTGAACTATAGAACTGATAAATTTATGCTTTTATAAAAGTTTTCTTTGCATTTTTGGTAATACAGGGTCCCCACTATAGCTCATGCTTTGTATACATTTAATGTAGCACTACATTGTATTTTCATGTCTTCATGTATTTACTCATGCCTGTTTTCACCATGGGGCATAGTATCTAGACCAGGAGAGATATATTACTTCTAATTATAATTATAATGCACATTTTGGAATTCAGTAAATAATTACTGAACAAATAAGTTATGTTGTAATCACACATAAATAATTATCTTGAATATTAAGACAGAAGACATTAAGCCTTGGAAAAAATTAATTTCTTCCCTGATTTTTTCAGCTTGTCATTAATAAATATAAAAATTGTGCTCTTGGGAGTTAAAGATTTGAACATTACAGTGTAGCTAACATTAAACTCAAATCATGGTAGATATAAAGTTTTATAATTGTTCCAGTTTATATGGCAGTCAGCAGTCTGTTACAGCTATTTCACAAAGTAGTCTAGTAAATATTTCACAGTAGAGATGAGTCTCTAATTTGCTCATTTTCATCTGTCCTGCAAGATGTATCATATAGATATTTGCTGGTTGTTTGAAAATAGCTACATATGTATGAAATCAGCTTAATTAAATATACTGAGAATTAGTTCAGACAAATGAGTTAAGGAGTTTCATTATTATACTAAATGTCACTTTTTTCATTCTAATATCTGAGATTACTCCAAGAATGTTGTTCCTTTCTTGTAATTAGTATTCTCAATATCATTCTTAGTACTTCCTAAAAGATGGCTAAGGATGATGATGATAGAATTATATGATTTGTGTAACTAAGGATGTGTGTTTGTGCTTCAATTTTCCACCCATAATCACCATTGATAGACCTGACAGCATGGTCTCATGGTTCGTTTCTCTCTTTCTTTAGCCATCCTGTAATTAAAGTGGTATCAACTGAAGGTAAATTTCCCAAACTAATGACAAAATATTCAAGATGGGGACCTTCTAAGATTAGTTCACGGACTCTCTAAATTCCTTTCCTTATCATTGTTCAAAATGTACTGTACATATGTGCACAAAGAAACCCCTTTATGCTATTAATGTATACAAATTTAAAAGATAATAAAATTTAAAAAACTCTCTTCCTTGCAGGTATTCAGAATCCTCACATTCTACTGACTTCTTCCTTTGCTGAAATACGAACCCAGGTAAAAATGCAGTATCACTCCCTTAAACTTACCAGGGTAAGATTCAGTTAAGATTTTCAATTAACTCTGAGATGAAGGGATTTGGTTATGTTGGAAAGAATTTCAACCATCATTGAGTGAGTCAGCAAGGCGTATTGTGGAGGCAGGAATCTAATTCACTGAAATCTCATCACCTCTAGTCACCTGGACAGCAGCATATCCTGTGCCCTTCTGGTCCAATTCTGTTGTGCCTATTGCTCAGCACATCATTTTCAGTACTTGAAATGTCCTTGACCCTGGGAAAATAAGGAATGTTCCAATGTATCTTATCTTTGTAAAAATGAAATTTATAATGAAAGTGCTTCTTATAGTACTTCAATTTCAGCAATACTGTAAGATTTAATCAGTATATTTTTAAAACCTGTTGAGATCCTTTAAGAATGCCAGTCAACCAATAAAATATTCCTTCTGATATTTACCCTCCTCCATCATATTGCAAACTAGAAAATAAACATTTTTATATTTAAAGGGTAGAAGAACATGGGGGGGCTGGTCAATGCTTTATGGTAGAGTAATGCAAAGATAAAACAATTTATAAAATTAAGCAGTTTTATAATGAAAGCCATAAGAACTACACTTGATGAATAATACTTACTCAGAATTAATGTTACATCTTTGCAAAGTTGTGCCTGTCATTTAAATTGAGGTGATTTCACTTTGGATTTACCAGTTCACTAAACCACATGATTCTCTTCTATAATATTTTTTCATTTTTAAAAATTTCAATTTCTATTCTGCTCTTTGGCAGAAGTGTTAGACTATGTGTTGTCATAACATAAGTAAAATACTTACATTATTTAATATTTCACTTGATAATTTTTATTGTCTAGAAACTAATAAAATTTTACTTTTTGAGTCACTTCAAAACTTAGCAGTCAAATAAGTGAATTCCTATTTATTATTAATCATGTCTTTCAACATATGGAAAAACTATCAAATTATTTAGTCAGCTTGCAAAAATTGATTCCAAAGCCCAAAGAGTTACTTACAGTCATGGAACTGAGAAAACAGAAGATAAGCTATTTATCTCTAAATAATTTACTAATTATAATTGGATGATATAAGTTATGGTGATCAAACAAGCCATCATTTCAAGACACATATACAGATAGAAGATCTTATAATGCTTGGCTTTATTCACTACCAATTTTTTCCTTACTGAGATTGATGATAAATTCAATTTTGCCTAATTGGTTAGCTTTATAATTTCCTCTAAATAACACATGGTGCATTTCTTTTAATTTTTCAGTTTCAGGGTATTCTAAATGCTCAGTAGACATCCTTAGGTAAGTATATTTTTTAAATCTGAAGAACATTTTCAACTGAAGATACTTTAGTTTCCTGTTTCTGATGAAATCTAGAAATGTAGAGTCTACATTGTAGAGGGGGTACAAGATCTTTTGGTAATACTTGCAAAAGTGCTTTTTGCAATAGTTGTTAGCCTACAAAAAATGATGAAAAAGGTAAAGAAAGAGTCAGAGACTTGGAAAAGAGATCTTGAAAAAATTGCTGCTGTACTGTCAGTTTTTCTTCCAACTCAAAACCCAAAAGAAAGGGCTTTAGTGGGACAATTTACAGAGTTTAATATTGTTTCCTAGAGTTTCAAAGGCATAAAGAGCCAGTGCTTAACTCACATCTCAGAAATAAACACATAAGAAGTTGGCTGTCTAAGTCATGATTACAGAAAAAGAGAGGTATTAGAGGTATCAGTTCAAAGTTTGTATGAAAGTTTACAGTGGGCCATGGGTAGGAGGAAGCCAGAACAGATTCTTTCCAATATCACACATGGACAGCAACAAAAAGGACAACAAGCATGAGAAAGAGAAAGAGGAGATTCAAAGAGATAAGCATCTACAACTGAAAAGAGATCAGATCCTTCATGGCAGAAAGATGATGGAAGGAAAAAATGTGTGATTGTCAACCCTTCCCCAGTAAATGAACTCAACAGAGGAAGTAAGAGCTATGAAGAATTTCCAAGTACAGCATGGGAATAAATAAGATTGCCATGACAACCTGAAATCTAGGGTGTTGAGAAACCACAGTCAGCAGCTAGGCTTGCTGGAAGTACAAGATAGGGAAAGATACATGGTAACAGCATCAGTTCCTTTTCATGGGCCGATTCACAGTAGACCAAAGCTGTAGTCTGGTAAACTTTGAATGGAGTTTGAAGATTTAGATATAAATGGAATCAAAATTATTCACCTGACACTGTTTTTTGTAACTAGAGATACCATATATAGAGAGTTTAATTCTATCAGGTCTCAGGTACCCAGTGGGCTGGGGGGACTTGGAACATATCATCATGTATAAGGGGGCATCTCTCTCTCTCTCTCTCCCTCTCTCTCTCTCTGTCTCTTTCTCTCTCCTTCTCCCTTTCCCTCTCTTATCATTATGTCTATGGCATACCTCTGTCTGTCTCTATCTGTCATTAATCTCTATCCTGTCTATCTACCTACATATCATGTGACAGTTGCTGTGTTGATACCTCAGATTTTAGTGGAGTACCACAGAGATCCTTTTGGTGTCCTCTCTTTGCTTATTTGTATCTTTCATCTACAGAGCAATTATTCCATTCAATTCTCATATATATGAATTAGATTTATGAACTAGATCTCAGCACTTATGTATAGCTCTTACTGTCTTTAGCCTTGTAGTTTCAAAGTTAGTTTTTTCCTTACCACATTCAGCATTCATTTTTTAAAAAATTGAAACAGAATTAGGTTTATGTGTTAGTGTTTGGGAGGTGTTGCAAGTGACCAAAATGATGTGTAGAGATTTCTGGTTAACATGCCACATAAACACCAAAAAGCACTATGCTCAAAAATGAATGTCTGGAGTAAAGGTAACTGTCAGTGATTTTTTAGTTATCAGAAATTAACTAAGAAAAGCTTAATAGATGGATTAATATTTTGCCTTAAGCCTTTCTTATACTGTACATATTTTTGTGCCATCTTCTTTTTAAATTTATTAGCTTAAATTAATTGTACATAGCGATTTCATTGTAATATTTACAACTTGTATATAGTGTACTTTGCTCAAATTCAGCCATCTATGTTACTCTTTCTTAACCACTTCTTCTTATTCCCCTCCTTTTAAAAGTTTTTGGTGGATTTTCATTGTGCTATTTTCATACATACATATATTATACAATCTTCCTTATTTTCAGCTGATATGTTTTTTGTAACTTTGTCATTATGGCCATGCTTTGAAGAAGTACTGAAGATGAGAAATACATAAAATCAAGGACTTAGGGTCTAGCCAAATTGCTTTGAATACTTAAGTGATCATTTGGAATTACATTGTCATGGAACTGTAAAATGCAAAGACATTTGGCATGATTTAGAGAGATCAGGTCTGTCAGTCAGAAGTGATGTAGTCAAGAAGAGAGGGAGAAAATAACTTAAAGGAGATTTTGATAAAAGCTTGCTATAGAAACGTCAGGTTGTATAGAAGAGAAGTTCAAACAGCCTGATGGAAGTCTTGAGGACATTACTGTCATTAAGTAAGGAAAACACAAGTGATGGATCACAAGGAAAACACTGTGATTTTCTGAAATGAATTTAGCCATGTCCCACAACAAAGAGTTTAATTGCTAAGGTGAGGTGCCAGAGGAGAGGTAAGGGCATGAAATAGTTAGAAAAATGGGTTCCTAATTTGTTGACAAAGAGTTAAGAAGTGGTGTAATCAGTTTTCACTTTCAGAAATGACTTGAAGATTTTTTACCAGGCAAGAGAAATCTCTAGTTTTTTTGCATTCTTATTTATGTGAAAGTCTTGTTGGGAAAGAGTGTGCAAGTATAATAAGGTTAGATAGTGATTTAGCAATGTGCTTCAGTTTGGACAGGGTTAGGGTATTCTTCAATACAGAATGATTCATTGCAAATAAGTCCAAGTGGGCAGCCTTCCCTTAATTTTAATGTCCAGAGAAAAATAATAAGAAAATATCACAATATACTATCAGGTAAAAATACCTAAATTTAAGAAAATATAAGTTAAATATCAAATGTTATATAATAATTAAAGAGACCTGTATCATATGCAAATGTAGAGAGCTATCTTTCATCTTCTTTAGAGAGTCAGTGTTATAAAAGTGATAAATTTCACATTCTTCTGCTTCTCCACCAACATCAGGGACCTCGTAGGGACTCACACACAAAATCTTATTGAAAATGAATACATTAGTTATATAAATTATTTCCAAAAGTGATTTCTTTCTTATTTCCCACATGTCTGTTAACATCTCTCCATTCCCCCAAAATAATAAGTCATGGACAGTGTTATCAACTAAAGGTTAAGACTGGAAGACAAACACTTAAAGTCCAGAAAACAAATGCATATAAATTTAAAAAGTATTTGCTCTTCTCATAGTAAGATAGAAGAAGAACATTTTATTTAGTCCACAAACTATTCCAGTGTCCATCTGTAGGAAGGAATGGAAGCACATCTGACATCTGGGCTAGGAGCAGAACAGCAATTGTCAACAGGACACCCATGGTGTCATTCCTATGGGTACTAGCAGCTGGTAGAGTCAGTGTTTTGAGGTCAATGTGTATAGATGTAGTTCAGGCCATCGTAATTCTTTCATTTATCATCTTTAGGTGATTCACCTGCAATTTATGTTACTAGGTATGACCTGTCTCTTTTCTTTGTGTAATTTTTAAGAATGAGAACCAGAAACTTCTAAATTTCAGGATTATGTATAATGCTTTTGAAATGGAATTCCTTGAGAAATAAATACTGAGTTAATGATTGTTCTTTTTAAAAATGATGGGTTTGTTTGCTTGGTTCAGTATGAAAGAGATGTCTTAAATGGGGCAGTGTTGATCAAGGTATGATTACATCTCTTTGTGCTAACCTAAAGTTGCCTTTTTATGTAGGTGAAAAATTCTCTACTTAAACTTGGCAATGGGCCAAGTATCGTGTAGATAAAGACTATAAGATTTATATAGGAAATAAACAGTTATTGTATTTTAAAATGTTACATCACAGGCAGTTTAGAAAACACTAAATGGGTGGTAAAAGTTTTAGTGTTTAGCATATTGCATTCAATTTTTTTAGTTTATCCACAATTTATTTTGATTTACTAAGTGAAATGAGACAAGCTTTATTATATTTGTCCTAAAGGACAAACAATTTTATCTTGATAATTTTTGGTTAATCTATTTCCCATTGGTTTCTATGCTTCATTTTATATATGGAGGTCATGTTTAACCTGAAAGAAGTAAATATAAAGATAATTGTATGAAGGAATCTTGCATAATATCACACTTACTGAACATTCACAGGAGTGACCTTAGAAAGACATTCTGGACATAAATTCAAAGCAGAAGTTGATTATCCATTCTGCCTGAAAGGGTCCATACTGACCCATGAGAAGATCCTATAAGGTAGTTAAAGAGAGTTGAAAAGAATATAAAGAAGAACAGGGCTTGCATATAATAGACATCACCTTTGAGGAGGGACACAATTACTGAATCTGTCAGTTATTAATGAATTAATATATAACCTGGGCATGGAAGATTTATAAATCAGCTTATTCTTTTTGTCTAATTACCTAGGGAAAAAATAACCTCCCAGTGATAGGCCATCATCATTCCAGATAGCACTTTTTGGTTGGGCAGCAAATTTGGCAGGTCATTAGATGGCATCAAATTTTATGATTTCATGCTTTTTAGAGTATCCTTGTAATATATATGTACCAGCTAAGACAATATGATTTTTCCACTTTCTTTCACTAAAAAGTAGCATAACTTTTATAGATGAAGAAGAGTTTTATATACTACTACATGTGTTAATTTCTTAGGTCCCACAAACACAACTCTGCAAAAGAAGGGGTGTCACTTGCCCTGGGGAGTTGTCATACACAGCAACAATTAGCAATGAAATACATAATAAATATTTTAAGGAAAATATAAGTTTTTTCTGTTTTATTTTAATGTCCTGACTATAAAGCAGGGGTTGGGGGTATAGGATTTTATGCTGACAAGAGACTTTTTTTTTGTTTAATGTGGACTCCAAGTCCATGAAGTGAGTCTTGCATGAAGAGATACATACAGTGATGTATATACCTTGGAAGCTGCTTAATCTAAGAGTGGCAAAAGCAGTGCTACATATTGCACACCATTTGTAGATAAGGGAAAAGCCATCTCAGCAAGTAATCTCCTGCGCCAGCACAATGAACCATGCAGCAGAAATATCAGTATGGTATCTTCTGTGCATTGTTCCAGATGGATGGAAACCTTGGATGAGTATAGAATCAACAGATTTATTGGAATTGGAGGACATCATGTGGAGTTGGTCCTCCTTAACTGAGAATTGTACAGAGCCTTGGAGATAGACTGAAGCATTCAAGTCAATGGCAAAGTAGCATATTTGCAGCTTTCAGGAAATACAATGCCATGGAAAAAGAGTTTTAAGTAGATTCCGGGAGAAATGAAGTGTCCCATAAGGCCTGCAACTGATGTCAGCTCTAGTTACACCATCTGTTAAAATAATTTCCATTTCAAATTTAGAAGCGAATGCAATATATTAATACTAAATGCAAAGAAACAAAATTTGAGTGATTCTTTGTAACTAGTCAAATCAGCTTTTTATGATTCAGTTAGACCTTGGTACTGTACAAGGTAAAATGATTCATAGCTATTCCTTTGAGTATCTGTTGTCCTAGTCTCTCAATTTAATAACACTATCAGCAATAAAAAAGCAACTTTTCTTAGATATATTTAAAAGTATACGTAGACAGATTGTGGCCCTCAGAAGGACCAGGCCTAAGAAGAAAGAACAGGGAAGGCAAGGCAGATGCTAGGGAAATGTGAGAAAGACTAGATGTGTTCTGCATTCATGACCCATTGTTTGTCAAACCACCCCTCAATAAATCAGGACCAAAGAGTCACCTGGAAGTTCTAAAATTTTTCTAATTCAGTTTTTTCACTGCCCAGCATATGGTCACATCAAAACCTCTGCACACAATAATGGAAGTGTGGGTGTCTTGTTTTCTAGACTATGTTGTAAGGAGTCAGAAGAGAAAAAGGACTGGGCAAAGGCTGTGGTCACCAATGAATAAGGTTCCCTATAGGAAGGTTAGTGATAATGTTCAGAGTTCTGGCTTGAACAGTTATAGTGTGCCATGTAGAGGACAATGGTGAGGCATCAGGTGGTAAGGGTAATGAAACAATGCCTGTTTCAGACATGATGTGAAAAGTGAAACTGAGACATCTATTAACTATCCACATGGAAATAAGACAGTTCACTCTGATTATGATGATCAAAGGATAAGATGCAACAAAAAATTTCTCAGCCTTTAGCTCAACAATGTTACATACATAGATTTCAAAGGTCTGTATCTTCTAAGATCTACTTTCCCCATTTAGGCCAAGTCTTTATAATACTAGGAAGGGAAGAAAGAAGGGAAAGGTAGGGAAGAAAGGGACGAAAGGAAAGGAAGGGAGAGAGGCAGGAAGATAGTTATTAATTTAAGATTTTGGAAAAATCCAGAATGATGTATCTGAGCAAAAACTCAGATAACAATTTTTGTAGAAATATTATATTTACATTTTCATTTTTTCAACTAATGAAAACTTTAAAAAGTCCTAATTGTAGCAGGATTAAAAGCATGCATTTAAAATTTATAAAAGTGCTTTGGAAATAATAAATACTTGAATATATTTTATTGTATATTAAAATATATTTTGTATGAACTATGTCCTAAAAGCAGATAAATCAATAGCACTTAAAATAGTGAAAGGAAAGAAATTCATGGAGTATATTCGATAAACTATATACATTTCTTCAATAAAGGCAGAGTTTCTAGTGAATTACAACTTTTTAGTTTGTTCAGGTGATGTTATATTAAGCTATGGAAAAGTTGTGTTTTTTTCTATTTGTCCTAAATCTTACTAAAAATAATATAAAAGCTTCATAATACCCTCAACTAGGAGCTTTTTTCTCTTACAAACCATTTTAATTTCAAGTATTTTTTTCATTTCCATAGAATATGTGAATTTTGAAAGTCCTTGTCCTTTTATGCTTTTCCATTGAGAGTGTGTCCTACAATAAATCATTTTGACTTTGACTTTTTCCATTTTCTCATTTCTACTTTCCCTGGTCTATGGTTATTTGAAAAGAATAGGTGAAATGTCAATAAAAGAAAAATAATTAGTAAATGCATATTTGAAATTTTTGCTTAGGGCATGCTGAATAAAAATTATAACACTCGATGTTATATTTAGTATGTTTGCAGATTCTGTATGGAAAAGTATGAACAACCACTACTTTAAATGTAAATTATATAATGGATTCTTTGAAGTTTCTTCCCAGTAGTTTAATTTCCAGTTCCTTTACGGCTGCCCTCTTTAAATATTATGAATGTTTTAATTTACTCAAACATTAATGTAACTCAGCAATAATGTATTCAAACATTAATATAACATACAATTAGAAATCTTAGTTGACTCCTATATTAACCATAATTAAACATCCGCTGTGCTCGAAATATCAATGCTAGGATACTGGGGTCTAGGCCTGTAGTTGGCAATAAGAAATTTAAAGAAAATTAAGAAAGGCAACTATAATAAATAGACTGTATTAAGTTGAAAAAAATTCAAAGCAACAGAGGTACCAAAAGTGCTGGAGGAGTCCAGAAGGAAAATTAGTTCTCATATGGAATATGAAAATTATACAAGGTGGAATTTCATTTGAATGATGTAAGCTTTGGATAATTGAAGATAAGGGAAAATATTTTCCAATCATTTAAAAAAATGAAGGAATAGTTTAAGCCAAGTAATAAAAAAGTAAAAATGTATGATGCATTCAGAATGCAATGTAATTGGCAAGAGTGGAATATAAAGACTGGATCCCTTAGTATCCTCAAGGGATTGGTCCTAGGGCCCTTGTATGTAATGAAATCTGCAGATGCTTAAGTCTTTATAAAAATGACAGTGAATCGGGATAAAAGCTATGCACATTGTACAATGTAATTTAAATAATCTCTAGATTACTTACAATTCCTGATACAATGTAAGTGTTATACTGTATTGTTGAAGAAACAATTATAAGAAAAAGAATCTGTACCTGTCCACTACAGTTGTAGATTTTTTTTCCTGAATTTTTTCTATCCAGCCTTTTTTGAATCTTTGGGGGAAGAATCTATACATACTGAGGATCAATTGTATATTGATAGGATGAAGAAGGGGTGAAAGGATTGCAGACATGTGGAAACTTTGGGAACAATTATGATATTGCAATGGTGAACAGACATGTTTTAAAAATGGACCAATACTACCCCGGTTGGCAGTGTTCTCAGTGTAAATTACCTTGCTACAGTGCCATATGTTTGTAGATTGTGGTTCATTCCCTGTTTTTCTGAGTGGTGATAGTACCTAAACAGTTTTTTGGAAATGTCACAGGACATAGTAGCCTTACTGAACTGTAGGCACGAAATCAAATGAACCTTTTGTATTAGGACATGTAATTTAGGGATCCAGGATTAGGAAAGAATCAACAATTTTCAAGAAGCCTTGGAGATTAATTTAGAGTTCCAGAAATTGTTAACACTGTGTTACTCAACCTGTTTATTGTTAATCATTTTCTGTAGTGGTAGGTTAGAAATAAATATTTAAGTGTGATTCGTGTATAAGAATAAAAGCTACATTCACTGTGGGCTATATCTAGACAAGCTAGGAAAGATGTTTATTGACAAAAGGGAAAAACATCTATGATCACTGGCTGTGAGGGAGACCTGCAACTGGAGCAGACATTTTCCTTCTATATGCCCTATACCCCTCTGTGTACAACTTTGATGTACCACTGTTCTACAGGATTATGAATTTTAGGGCTGTATCAGAGACTGTGTCCCAGTGATATCTTTAATCTCAATACAAACTTGTTATGTCCCCAACCTCATTTCACTATAAAGTCTAAAACATTTGCTATCTTCTTTAGGAGCCCTCAGAGCCAATGGGTATGCTCGTGTGTGAATATTTCTTCTAATCTATCTTCTGAAATCTTTTATTAGCAACAACAAAATCAAACCTAATTATATTAGCCAAAACACTTTATTGGGTTTTAATTTATTTTTCATTTTCATTTTATTGCTTGCAGCTCTACTATGGGAGGATTCTTTCATATACATTCTGCATCCCATATACATTTGGACTGTGCATTGTGCATAAAATTTCACACCCAGTAATATATGGAACATTGCTAGAATATTTTTACCTCTTAGTTTCAAGATGATGACTAAGAAATACAATGTTTTCTTTTTCTTTTTTATTATTAATAATGTAAGCAAAACATGTATGAACATAATACATTCCTAATAAAATCAAAACCTTTAATGAGGAGAAATGAGCATAAATTCTTGATTCTGGAGTAGCCAGGCTCCAGTGGGTCACACTTCCTGGTATTGATGATTTTGCCTACATCCTTCCCAAATTGAATCTGTACTCAATGAAATATGATGGAAAAGATGTTAAAGATTCATGGTTGGGATGAGATGTCAGGTGCTATTTTAAGAAGTCTGGTAATTTCAAGTGGGATCTGATGGGCCAAGATCAAAACTGGCTCTCACAGCCATCCCAAGGGCCACACACTGTGCATCAAGGAGAAACCTTAGCCAATGCTAGTGGAGAATAACCAAGGATCAGACTCATTCCTCCTGGGTAGTTATGCCAGTCTTTTCAGGTTTTGTGAGACTCCCAAACCAGACATCATGTATTCAAAATAAGCAGTTCCTGCTGTACTATGCTGAACTTCTGACACACAGAATCATGAAACTATATTTTATGCAACTAAATTTTAGAGTCATTCATTACACAGCAATGGATGACTGGAGGATTTCCTGATTCAACTATTTAAATTAAATTGGAAAGTATTTTGGAGAAACAGTATAAAGGAAATTTTAGTTAGTGAAGGAAATTGAGATAATATGTTTGATACTTGTCTAGGATGAAGAAAGTTTGTTTAGCATGTGAATTGTGAGCAGTAAACTTTCGGAAGAGAGAAATCAAAAGAATGCGTGCATGTATTTTCCATGAACTCTCATTAAAATATACAGGTTTAAGTTAAGTATTACCATTCACTGGGTACACAACCACTGATTAATTTAAAACAAAGAGTTACGATTCATGAATTTCTTATACTTTTGGAAGGGTTTCTTAATCAAAATAAAGAAAAACAAATGTTTATGTTTCAACTACTTTCTTTGCATTTGGGGGTGTAATAGGTCAAAATATAAATAGATGACAGTTTTTCCACTTGGTTGGAGGGGTTGCAGATTCCATCTCTCACTATTCTTTACTGTCCCTTAATGGTACGATATGTAGACCACCTTTCACTCAATTAAAAAGGTACTTCTATTGTGTGCCTTGTTGAGTTTGGTTGACTGCATAAGTAAGAACTTCTACTGCAATAGACTAGAATGGGGAGGCAAAGAGAAAAAAGAGAAACTATTTTCGCTTCTGCCATTGTGGTTTCTCTGACATTTGCAAGGTGAGTTCTGAGAAAATGAGAGAAATGAACAAAATAGGAGGAGGCCCCACAAAGTTTGGAAACTCACAAACACCCTGGTTTTGCCAACGGCCTGTGATAAAAGAGTGGATCCTGTGAATTGTATACCGCTCCTATGAAAAGTGTAGAAATCAGTTGGGAAACCGAGCTGACAGTGCAAGTGGTCACCTTGGGAAGCTCCTTACTGAACTGTGAAATCAGAGGTCATTGGTTCATGGCTGTCATGTTGTTGGGCTAGAATCAAATCAATGTTGTGTTACTAGTTTTGGGGGCAGAAAAGAGGATCACCTGAGGACATGGGGAAAATGTAGGGGAAAAGAACATATCGAAGGTAGACACCATGTCTGAGGTACTGATCTCCATTTCCAAGAGCATAAATTGCATAAATCTCTTCTGGAAATATAACTATGGTGACATTGAGACATTGGGCACAGGCATATGGAGTAAGCTACTGAAAATTTTCAAATCAATCAATTGACCAAAATGTAATCATGAATTGGACTAAATTTTCCAAAAAGTGTTTCTGTTTAGTGAATTGTGAGGAGGCAGCAGAGACTTCAGTCTTGAAAATAGCATCAGTTATTTTATTAAATAGAATTAAATACAATGCATTTTGAAACTACTTTTTGACTATTAAAACTTCTAATCATTGTGTAGCTGACTCGTTAAATTCATATTTTTGCCATAAATGCTATATTGCATCCTCTTACAATAGAAAGTAAGATTAACTGCTGATTGCATTATCAGGGTTGGCTCAATCTAATGACTTGAGCCCTGGAGTCAGAAGTGATGAGTGGAAAAAGAACTGAAGTTTCTGGGTTTTAAGAAGGAGAAAGGCATGAACCTTAAAATATGGGCAGACATAAATATTCTAGAATATTCTTAAAATATTCTAGAAGTAGAGAATAAAACTGGATGGCACCCAGGAAGGAATCAGCTGTGTGGAAGTGAATTCTGCCAATAACCTGAATGAGCTTGGAAGCAGATTTCTCATGGATACCCTGGGTAAGAGCAGAGTTCAGCTGATACTTACATTTTGAACTGGTAAAGCCTGAGGTAGAGAAACTAGTTGAGTCTTCCAGATTTATGGTGTATAGGTGAGTGAGATAAATTTTTGTTGTTTTGAGTTTCTAAAAGTGTGAAAATTTTGTTATTTCAACAATGGAAAACTAACATTCTGATCAATAAAATATGGTTTTAATGAAACAGTGTTTGAACTTCACAGGTAAAAAATATTTAGTCAAGACCTTGGAGGTAGGCAGTGAAAATAAATATGCCTACAGATGATGTTTTCTGAGAGCTGCAGTCAGGCAATAGGTTTGGGGTGGGTGAGGAGTAATTGCAGGTCTGTACTGTAGGACATTTGTCCAGGTGTGCTGGACAACCCATACCTCTCCTGTCCGTCCTGGCTTTGTTAACTGTAGCATGTTGTGACAATGCAACTTTCTGAGATAAGGAGATGGGTTGAATAAGCCAGGCTCTATTCCAGTGCCTTCCAGAAACAGGATGTCCATTATTATAACACAGCACATCATATGCTCCGAGGTATGAAACCCAAAGTGGACTCTTTCCCAGGGTCTCTCAACTACAGTACAAGGGAGACATGGACAGACAAGATTCTATTTACCCTAGGAAGTGTTCTTGAGCTTTGGGGACTGGCTGGCCATGAACCCTAGGCTCTCTGCTGCTCCCTAACAATAAGTAATGAACCTGTGACATGTAATTTTGCAATTTGCTGTATTGTTCTGTCTCACTGGACTTCTTTATATACAATCTCACACTCCATTCTATACCTAAGTATGAACATGGTTGGCAACATAAGCTCTGTACTTCTATCAATAAAAATGATGAAATAACTTAAAAACACTAATCATCGAAACAAAATATATTGTGAACACCAGTTTTACCAATGGGGAAAATCATCATTTTATTCCTTTTTAGAAATTACAAATTACTCTTTACAAGTGCCATCATTGCCAAATTCTTAATCAGGGAGGAGATTATCAAAGATTAATTCCATCAGAATGTTGGAGTGTGATATGCTTGGTATGTTTTAATAATATTTTTTTAAATTCTTATATGGAAAGGAAAATTAAGGGTGTATTTATTTTCCTGTCATAGAAAACTGCAGACTAATTCAATTATTTGACATGCTTTGAAAGATTGTGGATTAATATGGACTAAAAGGATTTGCATGTGACTTCCATGAAGTTTGCTTTAAAGATATGAACTGACCCAGAAACCTTGTGCCACTGAATGTTAAGGGAGAATTTTTTTCTTTGAGACTCTTTACCTTAATCTTATTAAAGAAGTATTGAAATCATGACTATTTTCTTACAATTTCTACAGTTAACACAATGTAAACAGAAGCATTATTCAAAATTTGTAAACACCCCAAAATAGTAGTTTTAATCTCATGGGTACTTAATATTAAATGAATGATTTAAAATCTTTATTTAATCTGGCCTTTTACGCCAAGAAAGAAACAAAAGTTTTGTGGGTAAGACAATGTAATAAAATTTGAAGTCCTTACCCTTTGGGTCTCTGGTTCTCTTTCAAAGATATTATTAACAACTTAAACTCCTTCAAAAAAGAAATGTAGAGGTTACACACATTTTACTTCCCCTGGCATTTAAAATCTCTTATGCTTTTATTTGTTTTGGCTTGTTCAGCTTTCTTTTCCCCCATAGCATCTATAACACAAAGCCTGTCACAGCGGTGTGGAATGCATCTCTTGGAAACAAACCATTTTACAAATATCTTTGTAGCCAAAGATAAAATAAAACATAAAAAGCTTATAAATTGGTTTATTATTTCCCCCACAGTAAGAACATTTTAAAATCCTGGATTCACCACTGGGCATGCTATAGGCTAAGAGTATTTAAAAAGCCAAAGAGAAAATACCACTGCTCAAATTCATTCCTTTCCTTTTTAATTTATGTTTGGGAAATGTGATTGTTCCCATTGTGAATAAAGAAATTCAAATCAGAAAATCTTTTAGCATTGAGTCCATTTTGGACAAATGCTATTATGATTTTATGAGGAAGAAATGAAAAAGGAGAATAATATTTTACCAACATTCTATACTTAATATACATAATCATACTTGGATTAAGTGAAATGATAGTGAATATATGAGATAATGGCCTGTGACATCTGACATTTCAAGCTAATTCTTTAACAAGGTGGAATTGAGAAAGGTTTAAGAGCAGATATCCCTTGTTATTTGTAAGCAATTTTACTATGAAGGGATCCAAAATGAGATTACAGTGAGTTCTAAGATGACTTGCTGTAATAAGGTGCTATGAAATCCACAATCAGCTGAATTTTTCCCCAAGGTTAATAACATAGTTATGATGGAGTTGGGATTCTGGAACTCTTTAGATACTAAATTTGCTAAAATTGTCCTAGTTTAATTTTGACTTCATATTTTGACTTCATACTAGACCTGTACTTATTTGGTCTAGCTGAAGTTGTTATTTGTATTGAGGGCTCAGTTGTCAATGGGAGGAACTAAGCATTTATTGCAGACTGGAACTTCAGATACTGAAAAGAAAAACTCAGTTATAATGTATTTATTAAAGCAAAGAACAAGTTAAAGGAAACTATTCCTACTAAATTTCTGAACCGAGTCAAATAAAAATCCAGGTCTATTCAAGCAGTAAGTGAAGGCTAATTAGTGCAAGTCAAAACCCCAATGAAAAGCTTTAATGTTAGTGTTAAGAATTCATTTGATTGACCATTCGCTACTGTCAAGTAATGTTTCAGTAGGCAACTAAAGAAACTATTGATCCTGAGAAACGGAGTCCATTTTCTCTTGAGGTTGATTTGTTCAAGGGAAAGAACCCATCATATGGAACATGGAACACTGGAGGGAAGAGCCATTTACTCAGAATCAAATCAACAGTTTTATCAGAGGACAAAGAGAATAACCCAAATATCTGACTACTGCTGCACTGTTGGAAAAACTAAATCAATGAATGTCAATACAAAATATCATCATTAAATGAAAGTTATTAACTTGGACTCTTTTTATTCATCCTACTAATTAAAAAAAGATTGTGGAATCTAGAATGGGATTGAATCTATAGCATAAATTCAGTTTTTTTTAGGGGGCAGTAATGGAATTTGAATTTAGGGACTCACACTTGATTGGCAAGTGTTGTAGTACTTGAACTTTGCTTCCAGCCCTTTTTCATTTAGTATGTTTTTGAGGGGTTTTAATGCTTTTGCCCAAGGCCAGTCTCAGACCATGACTGTCCTATCTCTGTCTCCCACATATCTGTGATTAAAGGCTTGTTCCCTGAAACAGGACCTTATTGATTCTTTACCTGGGCTGGCCTCCTACAATTTCTACCTCCCATGTAGCTTGGATTGCAGGTGAGAACCACTGTGCCCAGCCTTAAGTGATCTATTGTCTAGGTAGGACATGTAATAAAATGTAATAAAATGAAGCTTAAACTAGCATTATAAAATGATAACAGTGAATGAAAAACCAGCATGCTTTGATTGCTATGTTATTGATATTTTATGGGAATCTTGATGAGATGAGAAGACAAACATACAAAAATAGCCAGAAAACAATATAAGATACTAAGTGTGAGGTTCAAACAAAAATATAGATATTCAGAAAGAGAGATTCTGGTGTTTTGTATATTACTGTGTAAGGGTTTATTAGTATCTGAGAGAAATAGCAATAAGATTCAATTTTTCTTGTACTTGAAAAATTTGAAGAAGTTAAACTTAAAATAGGAATTTTGGAGAGAAGAGACATAAGTCAAAGACTGAAAGTGTATGAAGTTCCATTAAAAGTAGTGTAAAAGTAGTGTTTCAATTTAGAAAGTAGTTTAGAGTTGTACACAAATAAGAAGTTGACTGATGTAGCCCAGAGCATGGTAGTCCTCAAATTATTGGGTGAAGCCTCTGGATTTCATTTATGTGAAATAGGGGCAAGCAGGAGTAAACTGGAGACTTAAGACAAATAACATATTCAAAAAGATTAATGTAAAAATCTAGAAAGACTGAGAAAAGATTTAGACAAACCAAGGGTTCCTATCTTTACCTAAAGCAAGTACAGCAGATTTAGAAAAAATTGAGAAATAAAATGGAAATATATGTTTGCTATTATAGCAATATATAGTTTGACATCAAAAGGCCATGTCTTAAATATATTTTAGAGTGTATTCAGTAATATTAATGTAGGAATTGAAAGTAGATAACTGTGAATTTACTTTTAATGTAAAATTAACTTTGTGGTTGTGTTTTATTGAAAAGGTAACTGTACATATTTTCATTGCAGAAGATAATGTTTCATATGAGCAATAAAATTATAATTTTTATTAATGAGCACTTGAATTGGCCCTGGTCTTTGATTGTCCTTTTCTCTGTGAGTGTGGATGCTGGAGCAGTTGTAATAATCTCCCATCATTAGCAACTATGAGAAAAGGTAAGGAAAACTAAAATGGCTAGTCTCTGAGATCCTTCAGCAATGGAGCTAACTCAGGAACCATCTAAGATCAAATTACCTCATTTACTTCAAATGTTGCTTTCAGTCCAAGGCACTTCCTGGTTGTACAGCACTGACAGCAGAGTCCTTCCCAGAGCATCTCCCAGGCAGAATGCCTTCCCCTAGATCACAGCATTCTTATCAACAGAAGCACCCTTTACTTCAATATACACCATCTATGTATGCATATATACCTGCCGCATTTCTCCCTACCGCTCTATTTCTTTCTATATATTTATATATGTATTTATTTATGTATGCTAAATATATGTGTATATATGTATGCTTTTAAACTTAACTGAATTTCCTGTGAGAATAAAAGTTGAGAAAGAACATTGGCTGTTTTGTCATCTTTTGTTGAGAGCACAATTTTATGTAGGGAACTAGCTAAATATTAATAATGTCCTTTTTTTAGCAATTTGTTCTTTTTTCACATAAAATTATCTTATTTAACCACACAGAAAAAATGATTTTCTCTCATTTAATATAACTGATCCTATTTAAAGCTAGAATTAACCTGTCCTGGATGGATTTCTCTTGAGAGTACCTGAAAACTGCAAGCTACTTTGAATTCAAAGGTTTCTGAGAACTTTTTTTGTCAAATATTCCATTTACCCAAGTTAAAGTAGTCCTCATATAATTCCATAACTAAAAAGGATTTGGAAGATAGTTTTATCATCTAATTAATTAATTAATTTACTAATTCATTTACTTGTGAGCAGTATTTAAATACTCAAGAATTACATACTGTATATTCAAAAATTAAAGTATAGATTATTCCATTCCTTAATGATCTTGTTATCAGCCAGGGCAAAAAATATTTTAAAAATACAATGTAAGCCACTGTGCTCACACCTGTAATACCAGCTACTTGGGAGGCTAAGATTGGGAGGATCTCAGTTCCAGGCCAGCCCAGAGTAAAGAGTTTGCAATATCCCATCTCAATGGAAAAAACTGGGTAGAGTGGTCTGTCATCCCAGCTACTGTGGGAAACATAAAATAGGAGGACAGTGGTCCAGGATGGCCTGGGTATGTAGCAAGACCCAATCTCTAAAATAATCAGAATAAAAAAGGCTGGAGATATGGTTCAAGCAGTAGATTGCCTGCCAGGCTAGCATGAAGCCCTAACATGCCAGCCCTGCATGAAAGCCCATTGCAACCAATACATATAATATTACATATTAATATATCATATATTATAATAATTTTAATAAAACATTGCTAATTGCTATATATTCAACATCTTATATTAAGATAGTATTGTAAATGCTTCTAGCATTATTTGTTAGGTAAGAAATATTAGATTAGAGAAATAGATCAATTTTCTAATAGGTGCACAGCTTCTAGATGACAGAGCAGGGTTTAAAATTTAGAGTTCTGTCTGATTACAGTGTTGGGGATGCATAAAGTGCCCTGAAACTCTCATGAGGGGAAATCCAGAGCTCAGGTGCAGAAGTCAAGAAGACTGTTGCTTACTGGGAACAGCTCATATGAAGGAAACATAGGAAATACCTCCAGATAGTATTCAGGAGAATATCATCCCCTCATTTCCTAATACCCCTTCACATTTACAATAGAAAACCCTTTGAAAAAATTACCTAATCTTAGAACAAGTATCTGTGATGCTGGTGTGGAAGAAAGCTTATGATATGAACTGGAGGGAAGAGCCATGACTTAGTCTGACGTGGCTTACTTCAAAGTAATGGAAAGGTGACATGCACATGGTTAAGTCTCTGTTGTGCTCGAAATGTCCCAGGGACTTTATCTTTTTATTTTCTATCTCTGACTCTCCAAGACTTATGGAAAGGGACATTTCTTTCCTTCTTACTCTCTCCATTCTGTGGAGTCACAAGTAACATATTTATACCTATGTCGTCACTAGTCTATTCATTTGGCCATCAGTAGCAAGGCAAAATGGAGTTGGGGGAGAGTAGCAGGAGGAGCCACAGGAGGAAGATCTTTGATGGGTTCCACTTCACACTTTGTCTCAAGTTTGCTGTGGGGTGGTAGAACTGAATCTGAGGCTGGGGTCTGTTGTGGACTTGGCCAGCCCGTGGTGAACAAAAGTGCCATAGAATGGTGAAAACCTACGTGTTCTCTTCTATCACTTGAATTTCACTTGCAAATATTATCATTCAGTTTATAAGTCTACTAAACACAAAGCTATTATGTGTTACATAGTAGCTACATAGTGATTGCAGTCTTCCCAATCACTACTTACTATTTCTACCTATTTTTAAGTTTTTTCTGTTTTTTCATTAAAATTCAACCTTTACCTAAACATAAAACTGTGCATATTAATGGAGTGTCATTAATTTTTTGCTACATGTATACATTGTATAATATTTAAATAAGGATACATATATTAATCTTTATTTTAAAATAATTTACTTTGAAATAATTGCATTTTTCTGATTTTAAAATAAATATTTCTTAGCTACTTAGTAACTTTTAGAATGTAATACATTATTCATATAAACACAGTAAATATAAGATATCTATAAATTACTATATTTCACCATAAAATTTTACACCTAAATCAAGTACTTAATTACATGTTTACATTATTGTGACAAGGTTATTAACTTACAAAGCAAAATTTTTCTTAGTTCATATGGTAAAAACATTTAGACATATGGCTTTATATGGATTAAAAATTCTTTTGCAGAATTTTGTCAGTATACCGTGTTTCTAAAACATATGAAGTAAAAGACTGAACAACTATAGATTAGAATACCTTTTACATATGTATATATAATTTATCAGTATTAGGAACTCATGCCTTCATAGATTCAATGTTTTTCAACTGAGTCTTCATTCTCTCTGGGTATTCAAGTGATTGATACTTATTCAATGGAGGTCTTATTTTGATAAGACTCCATTAAGCTTGGAAACAAATCCTATTTCCTGGCATCAGGACATGTTCTAGGGTCACCTCTGACAGATGGGATTCTGGACCTATGAGGAGCTCTGGATCATTTTAGTGTTTGATGGATTGAATCTTTGGACGGCATTGTTCCTGGGTCATTTCAAGAGGCGGGGAACATACATAAGAATTGTATTTTCTTTTAAAGGTAAAAGTTCATATTTACATTTTCAATTCAACCTTAATATTACTGTATTCTTTTTAAAATATTTTGATTCTGTAAGTAAATCCCATTTTCTATTAATGACCTTCTTTTCTAAAAAGTTTGCAAAATAATATTAACCTTGGAAAATAATCTGTTAAATAGCGATTTTCTCCAAAGCACTTTTGTCCTTAGAACACAAAATGAATGAGCTTTTAAATTTTGTTCTTTTTTTTTTTCCTGTTTGATATGAATGCCATTCTAAAGGATACTGTTCTAAATTCTTATGATACTCTGTGGGCATTGTCCTCTCCCACCCACCTTTGTTTTGTTTTTGTAATTATATTAAAATATTGGAGGGGAGGAGTGAGTCTCTCTGCCAATTGTCTTTGAGAAAATTGGAAAAAAACTCGAATTTCTAAAGAAGTCTTTTATTTTACCACTAAAGTCTAACTATAATTGAAAAAGAAAGAAAGAAAAGGGAGGAAGGAAGGGAGGGAGGGAAGGGAGGGAGGGAGGAAAGAAAGAGGAAGGAGTTATACTGTACAAGCATAAGAGCTCCAGCTGAGCGAGACAATTTTGCTCAACTCTTTGTTTTCTAGTGTTGTGAAATTTTCTGTTTTTGCATATTCAAGTAAATTTTAACTGCACTAAACTCTATCTTTATAGAAAAAATTTTAAACTGATTATCATCTCTTGTCAGAACCACAAGCTTATCTTTGTAGTATGACAAAAATACCATTTCATATTTAATGTACTATGCTATTTATGATTATTTTCTTTATATTGTTCCGGTGCTGGCTATGTGTCACTCCAAAGGATTTACCAAGGTAGCATGGGTATTAATAAACACCTAATAGCAACCAAGATCTTTAAATTTTCCATATGGAAATTCAAGAGAGGAAGCCTCTCTGACAAGTGCAGAACAGTAAATTCAAATACAAGCTGGACAGGCATGGCCAAAGATATTGTTTTGAATAATGTGACAAAATCCAATTTGACTCCATGTCTTTATTTTTTAAGTATCTTAACTACAAAAATCCCTACTGGGAAGTCTAAAGTTTCAGAGGGCAATGGAAAATGGACATATCCATTTTGATGGTACATTGCAACTCCCCAAAAGTAACTAACAGTTTTAGAAAGGATTTAGAAGGGTTATGTAAATGCTTTATGAAACTGAATGCTAGTTTATAAATTCTACAGATTCTGCTTATAGTTTCAGATTTTCAAAGTATTATCAGTTTGTAAATGTATAACACACTTAAACTTTAAAACATTTCAGTGGCAATCCTAAATTCCTGTCACATTTACATAAGGCTTTATCTACTTCCTTTCACTGAAGAAATGCAAAACTTGCAGGAAACTAGATTGCAGTGTCCTAATTTTCCAGTTTTGTATTTCTAGTCACTGTGCTTCTTTCTGTTCATGAAAAAATTTTTTCTAACACAATTAGGATAAACTTTTTAACTTTATTATATCAAACTGAATTTTACTTTTAAATGAAACTGAATATTCACCTTTAAAATTAGAAAAATATTTAAAAAAAACCAAGAAATTCATAAATAATTCTTGAACCAATGGATGGAGTTAGGGGAAGATACAGATCCTCTCAAGAAGATTTAAACTGGCTCTTGAGAAAATAAAGACCTTTTAGCCTTAGATTATTTAATTCTTTTATAATTTTCTTGGTTTGAGGCCTGTTTTTATTACTCATTAGTTAAATTTCTTTCTAAATATAAGATTATGCCCTTTTAAAAAGAAGGAGAAATTTTAGTTTAACAGTTTCAGTTTCTATAAATTTTAGCATCATCGAAATGATTCACAGCCATTCTGTCTTTATATCTAGAAACAAATATATTTAATTCAAGAACATAAACAAGAATTTTCATGTTTTGAACATCAGTATGTCTTGTTTTCTGTTTTTTAAAAACTGTGTTTGGTGAGGCAGCTGCTCTGTGTATCTTCAGTTTGGCATTCCCCATCTGTTCTGCCTTTCCACTTTTTGGTTTTTGAGGTTGTTTCAGGTGATCCTTGGGGCAAAGTATGAACAAGGAGTTCGCTGGGTCCTGCTAATATTGGGTGGGAACAGTCTAGCACATGGACACTGTTGGGACAGGACTTTCCTCTATCTTCCCTTTGGCCAATGGAAACCCCTGCAGATGGTCAGATAATTGAGTAGAGTGAAACAAGGGCATTTATTTCCTGTTGTCCCTCCAAAGTGTCTTCAGGCTAGAGGTGTTCTCAGGTCTTTTGCTACAGGGCACCCCTTTCCTTGTTCTGGTAACTGCTTTTGCTAGCAGCTCTACCACTGTTAGCTCTGGGATCTGCACCATCCATACAATTGCAAATACCACCTTTTGTATTAGCTCTTTCTGAAGGAGACCAATATGTCTGTAGCATTACTTTGTGGGTCTCTGAATGCTCCAAGAATCTTTCAAAGATTCATTTGTGAAACCTCAGCTCTCCCAAATAAATGATTTAAGTTCAATAAGCACTTTTGTATTAGTCACATACTTCTAAGTTATTTTTTTGGAGGCAATAAATCCTTAATATGGAAAAGAATTAAAGCACTACAAACATTAAAACATATTTACTTGCAATTATGTATTTCTTAATTTGGTTTCTATGCAAGGCTTCTTGATTAGGATACAGTGTTTCAAATACAAGCAATGACTTTGTCATTTCATTGTTAACAATCTAGTCTTTAATGGAACAGTTCTCTGTTTTTACTGTTTCTCAAGTTTAAGATTCAATATTTTAAGTAGTTAATTTAAATGACATAGCCTTCTTCTTAGGAGAAATCTCCAATTTGTTTAATGAGGATCGTGTGGCCTTCTTTGGATTTCAGAACTTCTTTTATTTATTGAGTCTCAAAGAATTTAAGTATTTTCTCCCTAATGGCATATCTCTTACTATTAGAGAACTTTCATTAAACATTGCCAAAGCTCAATCTTATACTGAGTTGATATTATAAAGGTTTCCTGGGATCAGGAAAACAGAAATAGAGTGAGGTTATTTCAGGTAATCCTTTGGACAAAGAATAAGCAAAAAATATTGGGAGAATAGTGCATACCACTAGGTTTCTATTTATTTATTTATTTATTTATTAATGTCTAGAAGCAATACAGGGGTTTTGTGAACTCTGTGGCTATTTTCAATTTTCAATTTAAAAAAATTATTAGTTACACTAGTGTTAATACTCTACACCTTGCTACAGGGTTGGGGCTGTACTTCCAAGTTCTGATGTTTTACTCTTTTGCTTTTGTAAATCATTATTTTAAAAGATTAGGTGAGAAAGAAACTCCCAGATGTCCTTCCCCCTTTGCATTCAGTTCAAGTTTGTGTCCATTCTTGGATAATAAAGTATTTTTGTCTTCTGTAAAATTTACTTTCCACTGAAACAATAAGACAATTATACTGAAACCAGCACCATAATGAGGAATTGTCTTAAATTTTCAACATTGCTTCTCATAGAGTCAAACCTTGTCATAACCTGACAGAGCAGACACTGTTATTCTCATTCTCCCTTCTTTTTTTGTTTTTGTTTTTGAATTTTGAGATCTCAATACATAGCCTAAACTGGATTTGAATTCATGATCCTCCTTCCCCAGGCTACTGCACACTGGGATTATAGCTGCGAACCACCATGCCCAGTCTCAACCCTTTTAACTGCTGAGACATGAAGTACCTTACTCAAGGTTTACGTCCTGGTTAGAGATCTGCAGTATAGTATGCCATTCTTTCTCTACTAGATATTTTAGGATTTTATAGTCTGAAATACATCAAAGGGAAACTGACATTTCTGGCATTCCAGATTCAGCTTTTATAGAGTGTGGACCACAAAAGTCTAATCTGATGTGAGTGGACTTGGGTTCTCTTCTTTTTTTATACAAGGCCTGAGTACCACTCCACCATCTGCAAACTAATTGAGAGGCTTAAAGATAATGTGTGAGACTTGAAAAGAGTTGCAGAGAAATGGACAGGTCTAAAATCCAAAATCTATAATCTTTACCAAAAACTGGCAGTTTCCTGAAAAATAAAAGTGTCAAGGATGGAGGTTTCCTTTAATACATGAGCTCAGCTAAATCCTGTATGCTTAATGAAGATGGAG
The DNA here is from genome assembly GCF_047511655.1 of Castor canadensis. Lineage (NCBI taxonomy): Eukaryota > Metazoa > Chordata > Mammalia > Rodentia > Castoridae > Castor > Castor canadensis. The sequence goes on from NC_133389.1 coordinate 9,302,986, forward strand.
CACATTACCTTAAGGAAAGAGGTACTGAAGGAAAGGGTGGGGAGGGGGACTGTACAGCCATCAAAAAGTTCAAAATGGCATATTAAGGAATACTCAAAACATGCTAATGAAAAGATTTAAAGTGTTAGAAGATCTTCAATTTTACAAAAACGTCCACTATCTCTGTTTGACAAGCACATTCTGTGAAGAGTGAATCTGTTTGTTTGGGGAGAGCTGATATACTTTTCTGAGTATAGAGGTGTGAGCAGTGCTCATAGGCCAGGTGAAAAGAGACCATAACTATCAGAGTCATTACTTTTTGTTATATCCAAAGTGCATTAGTAACTGACCACCAGGGACTACTGTTGTATAAACATAGAAAAGGTTTTGAAAATATGTGAATTGCCCACATCTACAGAGTTGTAGATTAACAAAAACACAACTGATACAAATCTAGGCTGTGACCAACTCATCTCTAGCCTGACTTGAAGAGAAGGATACAAAAGATTATCAGAAGAGATAGAATGGGGGGGGAGTACCAAGTTAATGATTAAAATACAACTTTTGTTACACCAGTGAACAAGGATCTTCCACTCTAACTGATTTTCCACCGGGAAATTATGTTAGCTTTCTACTGAAAGAACAACAATTCTCACATCTTCTTGAAGAAAAATAAGTTTTTGTGGATCCAAAGGACTAAATAAAAATTTTACTGTTACATAGGTATATGAAACTTTTCTTTTATATAAAACAAACTTGCAAATTTAATTACAAATTAAGTATAAATAAAATTATAAATCAATTACAATAGAAATTCAAGGTATTGTTTTAAATTAATGAATAATGTTTTTCTGAAATTAAATGACATCTGTCATGTTTGAATTTTACTGCTTTCCCCTTATTTTCTACAATTCACCATACTCAATCCTCCATGCTGGAGAGAGTAATACAATTCTCCTCTCAATTGCTTTCTTTAACTGAAATTTCTGTGAAAGTTTCACTTGCACCTTACCATATGACCTTCACTTACTGAAAATATATTAGTTTGGTTGTTTTGTGACTCTTTAATTTGCCCTACAGAGTGTGGCAATTAAGGTAGTATCACTTGGAGATTTTTGTCATTTTTAATCACAATCCCAATTACAACTGCTGAAATTGCATGTCAGTAGTTGATATAAGATGGGCATCACAATGATCCCAGATATATAATCAAAACTAAAAGTTCAAATTACATATTTGAAACTCCCAGTGACCCTTGATAATATATGTCCTCAGATCTTGTCTTAATAAATGCTTACATACATCATTGTAATTGCCTCTTACTTACCAAACTCCTCTTCTTCCACTGAAAGTCATGGTCTGTCCAGAAGCTTGCCTTCCTCACCAGACTAATTTCTTACCACTGACAACTTTGACTTTCATTTTTTATGTAAATTCTGATTTGCTCAAAGTCAAATTTTGTAATATCTCCAGGTCTTTTTTTTTCTGGTGTACCATCTGTTTGGATACATTTCTCACATTTATGAACCTGATCTGTCTTACTTTTCCTCCTATTATCAGAATAGGTATTATTTTCTCCCTTCAACTTTCCCTAACTAGACTAAATTTGATTTTTCTCTGCATATTTTTCTTTATTAAGTGGACCCCTTGGTGTGCATAGCTCCTTAATTGTTAGCAGCCTAAAGGTGGAGACATTAATTTGTTCAGTTTGGCCCAGAACTTTTCATGGTTTCAGCAGCAGGCACTCACATCTCCTCCTAGAGAGAAGCATTCTGTCTGCCCAAGCCCAGGAGGAAAGAGGAAGAAGCAGCAGGATTTTTACCTCAGATTGTTATTAGCAAGGAAAAGCAAGTGAAGTGCACAAGAAAGTAAGCACCAATAGCAAAATCATGCTCCTGGAAGACAGCCTGGAATGGACAGAAGTACTGATGAGAAAGTAAAAAGGGCATTTGGTAAGTGCATAATAGCTTGCTATAGGTGTATATTTGCCAGTAGGAATACGTGGAACCTGGGGTACATAGTGGAAGTGGTTGGCAGCTCTGAGTAGGATTTTCAGCCAGGGAAAGAGATGATCAGATTGAAGAGAGCAGATATCATGCTGCCATCAGTGAGAAGATCAGTGTGGAAGCAAGACTGCAGGTGGCCGAATATTAAGCAAAAAGACATTTGTCTCCCCTTGGCTGGGGTGGCCTTAAACATTTTTCTTCATTTCTCCAGGCTCCTGACATCCCTTTTCTTAGAGCACTTGATTTAGAAATCTCCCTCTGTTCTTTAGAGATGTAAATCTTTCTTAAAGCCTCTTGCCAGTTTTCCATGGAGAGATTGTCTTTCTGAAAGTCTGATGATTCTCAGTAGAGAAAGTGCTCAAACTCCTGGTTTTCCTGGAACTGCAGGAACCTAACTTCAGCAGGAGCCATCCCTAAATTACCTTCTCTAATGAAGAAGACAGAAAGTTTACTTTTGCTATGGGTGAAGCCAATTAGTAAACACAAAAGGCCCTTGATCTCCTTCTACAATAGCTCTTAAACCTCCCCAATGGAGCACAGGCTGACTTCTGGTCTTCTCTTTCCTTTGTAGCCATGCTGTGAGTCAAATTCTTTGGTGCAATTTTTGTTTTGACATGGTGCAAAAGAAGCTTAATAGACAGAAGAAACTTGATTAGAGAAGGAAATGTGTTTTAGGGAATTTGGAAAATGATTTAGCATAACTTTGAAAATGGCCAGATGATTAATTAGGGTGCTTCTCATTTTTCTCTGTTCTGATTACTAAGCAAATGGATAGTCCCTGAGGAAAAGGTACGTTTTCACGTAAAGGAGGACGTGACATGGTGGGAATCTGACATGAATCTGAGGTGCCAGTGCAGTCTCCAGAGGGAGGAGGTTAGAAATGCAGGTTTTATCAGTGCACTGGGGGAAGAGGTGAGGACTTGTGTCTGGGTGTGATTATCTAAGGAACTGGGAAGTAGAACATTTTGGGGATCAATACACAAATGGTGATTTCAATGGAAGAATATAAGAAACAATGAGGAAATGAAAGGAGATTACAAAAGTGAAGAGGCTGGTGTCAAAGAAGTAAGGCACACAACAAAGGTTTGACAAAAACATCAAATACAAGAGGAAGATCTGGTAGAAAAGGAGCCTTGAGGGGCCCCTTAGTTTCATGGGCAAAATCTCACTTTGATGATGGTGGCTTCGGGAGGAATATCGAGGTCAACATTGAAGAAATGAGACCTTGAACAGTGAGCTTGTGAAGAACGTAGACCAATCAAAACATTCTTCCTGTTCTGAGCCATGGCAGTGCAGCATGTCCTCAGAGTTCCCCCACACCACCAGTTTTAAAGTCCTGGGATCATCAGAGCCTGTGTCACTTGGTACTAAATACCAATCTGTAGTCTTTCAACACTAGGATCTGAGTCATTTATGAATCCTTTCTTAGCATCTTTCTTCTCTAGCTACTGAAATAATCTCTGATGTTTGCTCTTACTGTTGTAACCTAGTTTACCTTTCTCTTGATTTAGACTCAGACTGTTCTCATCCTGTGCAGCCTTAAGCATTTGCCTAAATTCCTGGAATGATTCGTTTCCTGTAGACAAGAAGGAATCTTGTTTTTGGAGGAGGAAAGTTTTGCCTGTTATCAAGGGTCTGTCTGATTATTAGTTTATTGACAAAGTTTTCTCCTAATAATATGTGAAAGCTCACTATTTACTCTCTGACATTTTCGCATTAAAATTTGTCTCGTGGTATTTCATCTGAAAAGGAAGTCTTCCTTGGAAAGGATGTTTGAATCATTTTACTTGCAAACTGGCATGACTAAGGGACCTAGGAGTATTGAGAACTGAGAGATACTATGAATCAAAACTGCACTACTGGTGTGGCAACAGTGAAAACACTCCAAAAGAGTCTGGCCCAATTTGAAGATTTGGGTCTATAATGGTCCCAAATCTATAGGTCAGTTAAAAAAAACCCCTGAGTTCTAAGTTCTTTGTCATCTAAAACAGGCATTCAGAAATGAACTTATGTGTATAGAGTAAAATGATTTTCTACAATAATGCTGAGAAGGCACAGTGTGTAAAAAAAGCTCATCTCCTTTGACTGGGAACCTGGAAAAGCTGGATATCTACATACAGAAGGACTAAATTATACCTGTGTTTTACACCACACATGAAAATCAACTCAGAATGAATTAAATATTTATTTTTTAAAAAAAATATTTATTATTCATTTATTCACATGTGCATACATTGTTTGCATCATTTCTTCCCCTTGCCCCTTCCCCCTCCCCCGCCCAACCCCTTCACTTCCAGGCAGAACCTGTTCTGCCTTTATCTCTAATTTTTTTGAAGAGAAGTCATAAGCATAATAAGGAAGACAAAGTGTTTTTGCTAGTTGAGTTAACGATAGCTATACAAAAATATTCCTAGCATTGCTTTTGTGTACAAATGTGTTACAACCCAAGTTGATTCATCTCTAACTGATCTTTGCACTGGTTTCTGATCCCCTTTGCATGTTGACCTCTGTCACTTTAAGGTTTCTGTATTAATTCCTCTGGAGTGGGGCCATCAAATGCTTTCGTGTTTTGGGTTTTCTACCTATTCCTATATCTCCTCTATGTGCTCTCCCCTTGTCATGTGATGCAAGTCCAACAACATTGCTGTATTTGCCTTAGATCTAATGTCCACATATGAGGGAGAACATACGATTTTTGGTCTTCTGAGCCTGGCTAACCTCACTCAGAATGATGTTCTCCAGTTCCATCCATTTACCTGCAAATGATAAGATTTCATTCTTCTTCATGGCTGAGTAAAATTCCATTGTATATAAATACCACATTTTCTTGATCCATTTGTCAGTAGTGGGGCATCCTGGTTGTTTCCATAACTTGGCTATTGTGAATAGCGCTGCAATAAACATGGGTGTGCAGGTGCCTCTGGAGTAACCTGTGCTGCATTCCTTTGGGTATATGACCAGGAGTGGGATTCATGGATCACATGGCAGGTCCATGTTTAGATTTTTAAGAAGCCTCCAAATTTTTTTCCAGAGTGGTTGCACCAGTTTGCATTACCACCAGCAGTGTATGAGGGTTCTTTTTCCCCCACATCCTCTCCAACACATGTTGTTGGTGGTGTTTTTGATGATGGCTATTTTAACAGGGATGAGGTGGAATCTTAGTGTGGTTTTCATTTGCATTTCCTTTATTGCTAGAGATGGTGAGCATTTTTTCATGTGTTTTTTAGCCATTTGAATCTCTTCTTTTGAGAAAGTTCTGTGTAGTTCAGATGCCCATTTCTTAATTGGTTCAATGATTTTGGGAGAGTTTAGTTTCTTAAGTTCCCTGTATATTCTGGTTATCAGTCCTTTGTCTGATGTATAGCTGGCAAATATTTTCTTCCACTCTGTGGGTGGTTTCTTCAGTTTAGAGACCATTTCTTTTGTTGTGCAGAATGTTTTTAATTTTATGAAGTCCCATTTGTCCATCCTTTCTCTTAGTTGCTGAGCTGATAGGGTTCTATTGAGGAAGTTCTTGCCTATACTTATTAGTTTCAGAGTGTTTCCTGCTCCTTCCTTTAAATGTAAAATACTGGGGAAAGCTGCATGGCACAGGTCTTGTAAATGATGTCTTGTACATGACATGAAAAGCACAAACCAGAAACAGCAAAAACAGATAAGATACACTATATCTACAAAGCTTCTGCATGTTGGTTGTTTCAATCAATGGACTGAGATGGAAAAGTATGAAATGGAGGTAATTGTTGCAAGCCATATGACCTGTAAGGAGCTAATACCAAAAGTAGGTATGAGATTGCTACAACTCAATAGCAAAACAACAACAAAACAAAATAGATAAGTAAATTAAAACTGGGTAGTATATTTGAAAATATAAGACATAAATATCTAACACCTCTATGAAAAGATGCATCGCTAGTCATCAGATTAATGCAAATTAAAGCCATAAATGAGTTATCACCATATATATTTAAATATGCGTAAAACCAAAAAGCAAAATGAAAATGGAAAAACTTAGTTAAAACCATAATGAGATATTACTATAACCACACAAACAACCATAAAGCACAACAAAAACATAAGTATTGGAAAAATTGGAATCCTCCTACTTGGTGGGAACATAAAATGTTGTAATATATAAAGTGGTATAGCTATTGTGGGAAACAGGTTAGACTGTATGATTCATTACCATACCTCTGGGTAAATACTCAGAGACTTGCCACAGGATCTCATTCAATTTCATGGACCTTTAATTCTTAGTGCTGTTTTTTTTTTCCCCTTGCTTTGCCAATGTTTTTCTTACGTTTGTTTGTTTTATCCCTTTATTGTTGTCCTGGATGGGGTACACTGTGGCATTTACAAATGTGCTTATAGTGTATCAAATATATCATACTTGACTTCACCTCCTCCACACCATTCTCCTTTATCCCCCTCCCCCGATTCCTGAAATAGTTTCAAGAGGTCTCATTTTTGCATTTACATACATGTGTGTACACAGTTTTTGCACCATATTCACCCTCCTATGGCCCCCCGCAGGATCTGTTCCACCTTCCTGTTCTCCAATTTTACAGAAGAAAAGAGAAATGATAAAAAGTAAAGCATGACATTTTTTGCCTGTTTGAGATAAAAGTAGCTACACAAGGAGTTTCCTTGTGCTATTTCTGTAAATATCTATGTATTATAACCCTAACTGGTTTATCTCCTCTAATTTTCTTCATTCTACCTTAGTCCATTTCTTATAGTGGTTTCAGGTGGTTTAAGATTTCTATATCCATTCTTGTATACAAAGTATATCAACCATATTCAAGTTCTTAGTTTCCTTTTAAACTACCCCTTCTGGGTGGGGGGAGAAATGACCCAAACATTGTATGCACATATGAATTAAAAATAAATAACTAAATAAATAAAATAAATTAAAAAATAAACTACCCCTCCTGTATGTGACATCACCTTAGTGTGACCAGTATTTCATAATATTGCTGCATTTGTATTAGGTCTATATTCCACATATGAGAGAGAACATGCAGCTTTTGGCCTTCTGAGACTGGCTTACTTCACTTAAGGGGATGTTCTCCAGTTCTATCCATTTACCCGTGAATGACAAAATTTCATTCAAATTCCATTGTATATAAATACCACATTTTCTTAATCCATTTGTCAGTTGTGGGGCATCTTGGCTGTTTCCATAGGTTGGCTATTGTAAATAGCACTAAACATGGGTGTGCAGTTTGTAACCTGCACTCACATGCCTTCGGGGACATATCCCTAGGAGTGGTATTGCTAGATCTAGTTTTAGATTTTCAAGGAGCCTCCATATTGTTTTCTACAGTGGTTGTACTATTCCTACCAGCAGTGTATGATGGCTGCCTTTTCCCCTGCATCCTTGCCAAGGTTTGTTATTGTTTGTGTTCTTGATTCTAATAGGAATGGTTGGAATCTTAACATGGTTTTGATTTGCATTTCTTTATGACCAGGGATGTTGAACATTTTTTCATGTGTTTTTTAGCCATTTGGACTTCTTCCTTTGAAAAGGCTCTGATCAGTTCATTTGCTCATTTCTTTATTGGGTCATTGATTTTGGGGGAATTTAGTTTTTTGGGTTCCCTGTATATTCTGGTTATCAGCCCCTTGTCTGATATATAACTGGCAAAGATTTTCTTCCATTCTGTGAGTATCCTCCTCAGTTTAGAAACTATTTCTTTTGCTGTGCATAAGCTTTTTAATTTCATATGGTCCCATTTGTTGATCCTTTCTCTTAGTTGCTGAGCCAATTGAGTTTTACTGAGGAAGTCATTGCCTAGGCTTATTGCTTCCAGTATCTTCCCTGCTGTTTCCTGTACCAAGCTTCAAAGTTTCAGGTCTTGTATTGAGGTCCTTAATCCAATATGAGTTGATACTTATAAAATGTGATAAACATGGATTGAGTTTTAGTTATCTGCAGGCAGATATCCAGTGTTACCAGCAACATTTGTTGAAGAGGCTCTTTTCTCCATGTTATGTTTTTGGTGACTTTGTCAAAAATTAGGTAGGTGCAGCTATATGGATTCATATCTCAGTCATCTATCCTGTTCCATTAGTCTTCATATCTACTTTTGTGCCAGTACCATGTTGTTTTTATGGCTGTGACTCTGTAGTATAGTTTGAAGTCAGGTATTGTGATACTTCTAGCTTTGCTCTTCTTACTCAGTATTGCCTTAGCTATTTGCTTTCTTTTGTGTTTCCAAATGAACTTTAGGGTAGATTTTTCAATCTCTGTGATGAAATTCACTGGGATTTTCATGAGAATTGCATTGCACATGTAGATTGATTTTGATAGTATAGCCATTTTTACTGTGTAGATTCTACCAATCCATGAGCATTCCACCTTCTGTAGTCTTCCTCAATCTCTTTCTTCCATGGTTTGTAGTTCTCCTTGTAGAGGCTATTCACATCCATTGTTAAGTTTATTCCTGGGTATTTTTTGAGGCTACTATAAGTGGAATTGTTTTCCTATATTCTTTCTCATTCTGTTCATTATTAGTGCATAGAAAGGCTACAGATTTTTGTAAGTTGATTCTGTGTCCTGCTACTTTGCTGAAGCTGTTTATAGAGTCCAGGTGTTTTTTGGTTGAGTTTCTCAGGTCTTTTCAGTATAAGATCATGTCATCTTTGAATAGGGATCGTTTGACTTCTTCCTTACCTATTTGTATTCTTCTTATTTCTTCTTCCTGACTTATTTTTCTGGCTAGAAATTCCAAGACTATGTTGAATAGGAGTAGAGAGAGGGGGCACCCTTGTCTTATTCCTGACTTTAGGGGAAATGGTTTATATTTTTCCCTGTTAAGTATGATATTGGTGATAAATTTGTCATATATAGCCTTTATTATTGAGGTACATTCCTTGTAATCCCAGTTTCATCAGAGCTTTTGTCATGAAAGGATGTTTAATATTATCAAAGGCTTTTTCTGCATCTTGAGATGATAACTGGTTTTTGTCTTTGCTTCTGTTAATATGCTGTATTACATTTAATGATTTGCATATGTTGAATCATCGTGGACCTTTAATTCTATCTTAAATTTCCCCTACAACTCCCTAGTTTTGAAAGTGAAACACAATTACTTTGGTGATATTTTCTTACATGTAGTATATTTCACTATTATTTTAAAATATTTGTTGTTACTATCTTGGTGAAAGAAAATGCCAGCATATTGATACTTAGCTATTTGATTTGCTTTGGCCACATAAATATGAGTGGGAGCAAAACAGGACTATCACCTAGTTATGTCATTTCATTTTTCTTTCTGCCACAGGACCACCAATATCCCAGGTAAGCAGTGATTATTCAGGATTGGTGCTGAAATGAAGATACATGGAAAAGTCTCATAGTCAAACAATAATGTATATATAGCAGAACCAACAAAATGTCATTAAATACTAAGGATTTATTTTAATTTGTTTGTGTTAATGCACATGTTAGGCTAATTATTCAACAGATACTTCACCAGAGATTAATTTTCAAGAGTATATAGGAAATTCCTAAAAACCAACAAAAAACCTAATAAACAAACTTAAACAAAATTTAAAAACACAAATGTCATTTCAATGAAGAGGACCAAATAAACAATAACTCACAAATAACCAGAGAACAGCAAATAAATGTTTAATATGCATTTGGTTAGCCATAATTAGGAAATTAATACCAATGTAAAATAAATGAATCAATAGACTTACAATTCTTATATTGGGACTTTAAACAACATTTGAGATGATGCTATAAAGTTCATGTATCCTCATATTTTGCAAACTGGCAATTCCATTAAGTATGTTCCTGAGAATTCTTAGAACAATGTTAGAAGATGCATGTATTTCATTCTTCATAGTGGCACTCCTTATAGTGGCAAAAGCAGAAATTATTCAAGTGCATATGTATAAAACTCTGGATTAATAATTTGTGACATTATAATATATTCCAGTGAGTAAAATGTAGCTGCCCATAGTAACATGTACAATATTATACAAAGTGAAAACCACATCCCCTAAGGGATAAGATTATATGTTAACTTTTTATGTATAGTTATGAAGGCAACAGAAATAAGACACATGGAATGCATATGCATTTATAAAAGCTAAATATTGAATTGTAAAGTAACAACTGGAGAAATTAGGGAAGCTGGGGGGAAAAGTGGAAATAGGACAGGTAAATGACCACATTTTTTGATTCTCTTATGCATCCATTATGGTTTAACTATGAGGCTTTTTAAAAGGTATTTTCACTCTAGCACCAACCTCCAATGAACACCTCTGACCTGGGAAGTTGCTGGTCTTATGGCAGAAAGAAAAATGAAATGACGTAACTGGGTGATGGTTCGGTTTGAATTTAAAATGCATTGCTCCCATTTTAGTGCCCAGAGCAAATCAAATAGCTGGTCTGGGTTTGGGCAGCAGATTCACAGAGATTTATTATATTCATCAAAGAAATAGATACATCCTGTTTGAAGTATGAAAGACAAAATACATTAGATAATTATAATTATTTTATTCAGGGTACAGTAGTAGGATCATCATTTATTAGTGAGGAATGTCTGAAAAGAGGAAGAGAACTAAGAGTTCTATAGAGTCAGGAAAAAAGGTTGTCATAAAAAAGCACTATTCACAATAGCCAAGTTATGGAAACAACCAGGATGCCCCACTACTGACAAATGGATCAAGAAAATGTGGTATCTATACACAATGGAATTTTATGCAGCCATGGAGAAGAACGAAATGTTATCATTCACTGGTAAATGGATGGAATTGGAGAACATCATTCTGAGTGAGGTTAGCCTGGCCCAAAAGACCAAAAATTGTATGTTCTCCCTCATATGTGGACATTAGATCAAGGGCAAACACAACAAGGGGATTGGACTTTGAGCACATGATAAAAGCAAGAGCACACAAGGGAGGGGTGAGGATAGGTAAGTCACCTAAAAAATTAGCTAGCATTTGTTGCCCTTAATGCAGAGAAACTAAAGCAGATACCTTAAAAGCAACTGAGGCCAATAGGAAAAGGGACCAAGAAGTAGAGAAAAGGTGAGATAAAAAAGAATTAACCTAGAAGGTAGCACACTCGCACAGGAAATTAATGTGAGTCAACTCCCTGTATAGCTATCCTTATCTCAACCAGCAAAAACACTTGTTCCTTCCTATTATTGCTTATACTCTCTGTTCAACAAAATTAGAAATAAGGGCAAAATAGTTTCTGCTGGGTATTGAGGGGGTAGGGGGGAGAGGGAGGGGGCGGATTGGGTGGTAAGGGGGGGTGGGGGCAGGGGGGAGAAATGACCCAAGCCTTGTATGCACATATGAATAATAAAATAAAAAAATAAATAAAATTAAAAAAAAGAAAGCATGGATAGCCAATCTAATCTAAGCCATGTGTGAGAAAGCTGCTTCTTTGTGGTTATCTGTTTCTAAGAAGATAAAAGGCTGGAGGAGATACTTTAACTTTGTCTCCTGAGAACACAGGGCTAAAGTAAATTTCAAAATTGTTGCTCCTCTCATTAGTCAAGATAGATTAATAATATCCACCACTGAAAAGGTCTAGGATCATAAATATTGTCCATGTGACAAAAACAGGGAATTAGTGTTATATGATTCATACTGGCCTTGCTCCTGCAAGAGCAGTAGAGCCATATGTTGACAGGTGGTGTCCCAATTAAGAATTTTATTTATTTTTTTAGATTCGCTTATTTTATTTTATTTTTATCATTATTGCATTTACTTACGTGCATATACATTATATGGGTCACATTCTCCCTTCCCCCTCCTCCTACCTCCGGTTCTGCCCTCTTGTTCTTCCATTTTGCAGAAGAAAAAACATAAAAGATAATTTTAAAAATGGTGTTTTTGCTAGTTTGAGATAAAGATAGGCACATAGGGAGATTCTTTGTGTTGTTTCTATGCACATGTGCATTACAACCCACATTGGTTCATCTCTACCAGACCTCTTCCTACTTCCTAGTCTGCTTCTTATAGTGGCCTCTGCCAGCTTAAGATTACTATATTCACTTCTATATAGTGAGCACATCAACCACATTCAAGTTTTGGGTTTCCTTCCCTTTCCCTATCCCTATGTGCATGGTCTCTCCTTAGTGTGTGACCCATGTCCAGTAATATTACTGCATTAATTTTAGGTCTATAAACCATGTATGAGGGAGAACCTGCAATTTTTGTCCCTTGAGACTGACCAAATTAGGTTAAGATGATGTTCTCCAGTTCCATCCATTTACCTGCTAAAGACAAAATTTCATTCTTCTTTGTGGCCGAATAAAATTCCATTGTGTATAAATACCACATTTTCTTAATGCATTCGTCGGCAGGAGCCTTTGTAATAACCTGAGTCAATTTCCTTCAGGTGTATCCCTGGAAGTAGGATTGCTGGATCATATGTCAGGTCTATGTTCAGTTTTTTGAGAAGTCTCCATATTGTTTTCCATAGTGGTTGTATCAGCTTACATTCCCACCAGCAGTGTATGAGGATTCTTTTTTCCCCACATCCTCGCCAATATTGTTGTTGGTGTTCGTTGTCGTAGCTATTCGAACAAGAGTGAGGTGGAACCTTAGTTATTTTATGATTTGTGTATTCTTTGTGGACAGGGATGGCGAGCATTTTTTCTTGTTTTTTGTTTTTGAGCATTTGGACTTCTTTTGAAAAGGCTCTGTTCAGTCATTTTCTATTTCTTTATTGGGTGATTGATTTTTGGGGAGTTTAGTTTTTTGGGTTCTCTGTATATTCTGGTTATCAGTCTCTTGTCAGATGTATAGCTGGCAAAGATTTTCTACTGTTCTGTGTTGTGGCCTCTTCAATTTAGAGACCATTTCTTTTGTTGTGGAGAAGATTTTTAATTTCATGTAGTCCCATTTGTCAATCCTTTCTCTTAGTTGCTGAGTCACTTGAATTCTACTGAGGAAGTCCTTGCCTATGCCTATAGCCTCCAGTGTATTCCTTGCTCTTTTTTGTACTAGCTTCAAGGTTTTAGGTCTGATATTAAGGTCCTTAATCCACTTTGAGTTGATACTAGTACAGGGTGACAGGCCTGGATCTAGTTTCAGTTTTCTGCAGTCTGATAGCCACTTTTCCCGGTAACATTTGTTGAAGAGGCTATCTTTCCTTTATCGTATATTTTTGGCAAATTTGTCAAAGATTTGGACAGTATAGTTGTATGGATTCATATATGGGTCCTCTGTTCTGTTCCACTGGTCTTCAAGTCTGATTTTGTGCCAGTACCATGCTGTTTTTATTGCTATTGCTTTGTAATATAGTTTGAAGTCAGTATTGTGATACCTCCAGCATTGCTCTTTGTGCTGAGTATTGCCTTGGCTATTTGCTTTCTTTTTTGCTTACAAATGAATTTTATGGTAGATTTTTCAATCTCTTTGATTAATGTCATTGGAATTTTATGGGAATTGCATTGAACATGTAGATTGCTTTTAGTAGAATAGCCATTTTTACTATGTTGATTCTACCAGTCTGTGAGCATGGAAGACTTTCCTACTTTCTGTAATTTTCCTCCATCTCTTTCTTCAGTGGTTTGTAGTTCTCTTTGTAGAGGTCATTTATATTCTTTGTTAAGTTTATTCCTAGGTGTTTGATTTTTTTTGAGGCTATTGTAAATGGACTTGTTTTCCTATATTCTTTCTCAATCTGCACATTGTTGGTGTATAGAAAAGCTACTGATTTTTGTAAGTTGAGTTTGTATAGTGCTACTTTCTTGAAGTTGCTTATGGTGTCTAGGAGTTTTTGAATGGAATTTTTTATGTCTTTAAGGTATAAAATCATGTCAAATGCAAGTAGAGATAGTTTGAGTACTCCTTTACCTATTTGTATTCCTCTTATTTCTTCTTCTTGCCTAATTTCTCTGGGTAAGAATTTTAGGATTATGTTGAAAGGGAGTGAGGAGAGTGGGCTCTTGTCTCATACCTGATTTTAGGGGAAATGGTTTCAGATTTTCCCCATTAAGCTTGATGTTGGTTATAGGTTTGTCATATATAGCCTTTAAAGTGTTGAGGTATATTCCTTCTATTCCTAGTTTACTGAGAGCTTTTAACATGAAATGGTGATGAATCATAATGAAGGCTTTTTCTGCATCAACTGAGATGATCAAGTGGTTTTTGTCTTTGCTTCTATTAATGTGCTGTATAACATTTATAGATTTGTGTATGTTGAACCACCCCTGCCTCCCTGAGATGAAGCCAACTTGGTCATGTTGAATGATCTTTCTGATATGTTGTTGGATTCAGTTTGCCATTGTTTTATTGAGGATTTTTGCATCAATGTTCATTAAGGAGATTGGCCTGTAGTTCTCCTTTTTGGATGTGTCCATGTCTGGTTTTGGAATGACTTCATAAAATGACTTATGCAGTATTCTTTCTCTTTCTGTTTAATGGAAAAGTTGAAGGAATGTTACTATTAGTTATTCTTTAAAGATCATGTTCTGGACTTTTTGTTTTGAGGAGAATTCTTTATTTTTGCTTCAGTTTCATTACATGTTATAGATCTATTCAGGTGATTAATATCCTCTTGGTTCAGTTTTGGCTGGTCATTATATCTAGAAATTTGTCCATTTCTTCAAGATTTTCCACTCTATTTGAAGATAGGTTCTTAAAGTAGTCCCTGATGATTCCCCAGATTTCCTTGGTGTTTGTTGTTATTTCCCCTTTTTCATTTCTGATTTTACTAATTTTGGTCTTTCCCCTCCTCATTTCAGTCAGATTTGCTAAGGCTTGTCAATTTTGTTAATGTTTTCAAAAAACCAGCTTTTGGTTTTGTTGATTCTTTGTGTATTTTTCCCTTGGTCTCTATTTCATTAATTTTGGCACTTATTTTCATCATTTCTCTCTTCTGCTAGTTTTGGTTTTGCTTGCTCTTGTTTTACTAGGAATTTGAGATGTAACATTTGTCACTTATTTGAGATCTTTCTGTCCTTTTAACATATGTTCTCATATCTATAAACTTTCTTCTTATGACTACCTTTGCTGTGTCCCAGAGGTTCTGATAGGTTCTGTTTTCATTTTCATTAAATTCTAGGAACTTTTTGGTTTCCTCTCTTATTATTCTATGACCCACTGATCACTGAGCAAAATGTTGTTCAACCTCCAATTGTTTGTGTATTTTCTGTTGCGCTTTTGTTGTTAAGTTCTAGTTTTATTGCATTGTATATGCGAGCTGTTATTTCAATTTCCTTATATTTGCTGAGGTTTGCTTTGTGCCTATGATATGGTGTATTTTGGAGAAAGTTCTGTGGGCTGCTGAGAAGAATATTATGCTGTTACTTGGTGAAATATTCTATTGAAATCAGTTAGGTCTGTTTGATCTGTGGTGTCATTTAGTTCCAGGATTTCTTTGTTGACTTTGTCTGGATAACCTGTGTATTGGTGATAGAGGGGTATTAAAGTCTCCCACTACTACAATTTTGGAGTCTATAGGTGCTTTTAAGTCATTTAGTATATGTTTGATGAAGTTGGGTGCACTGATATTGTGTGCATATAGGTTGATAATTGTTACTTCCTTTTTATGTATTGCCCCTTTTATTAGTATGAAGTGATCTTTGTTTTGTTTGCTTAATGTAAGCTTGAATTCTACTTTGTCTGATATAAGTATTGCTGCTCCTGTCTGTTTTCGAGGGCCAATAGCTTGTTAAATCTTCTTCGTGCCTTTCACCCTAAGCCAGTGTTTATTTCTGTCAATAAGATGGGTCTCTTATAAGTAACAGATTGTCAGATCTTCCTTTTTAATTCAATTTGCCAAATGGTGTCTTTTGATGGGGGAGTTGAGTCCACTGACATTCAGTATTAATATTGATAAGTAAAAGTGGTGATTCCTGTCATTTAGTTGTGTTTTTGTTTAAGGATTTGAGTGTGTGCAGCTCAATCCAGCTACTCACCAAGTACTTGTCTTTTCTTCTTCTGTAATTATTTGCTTTCATTCTGTGTGCAGAATTCCTTGTAGAATCTTCTGTAGGAGTGGCTTGGTGGTCATGTATTGTTTTAGTTTATGTTTACCATGGAAGATTTTTATTTTTCTATCAATTTTGAATGATAGTTTTGCTGGGTAGAGTATCCCAGAGCTGAAATTATTTTCTTTCAGTGCTCAAAATACCTCACTCCATACCCTTCTTGCTTTTAAGGTTTCTGTTAAGAAATCTGCAATTATTTTGATGTGTTTACCTTTATAAATTATTTGTTTTTCTCTCTTACAGCCTTCAATATTCTTTAATTCTTAATACAAATATAGCAATACAAGTCATGTTAAGGGGAGGTTACATATGATAGAGGGAGGGTAAAGAAAGAAGTTAGGAAAGTGAATATGTTTGATGTACTTCCTGTACAAGAATGAATATAGAATTTTAAAACCTGTTGAAGTCACCATAAGAAGGGGACTAAGATAGAAAGAAAGAAAATAGAGGTGATGAACCAATTCAGATTATAATACATAAGTACATGGAAATATCACAGGGAAACTTCCTGTATAGCTATCTCAAACAAACAAACATGTCCTTTTTTCCTTTTACAAAATTGAAGGAGTATAGAACTGGTCCTGGATTGGGGGGCATTGGTACCAGTGGGTGAGGGGAGGATGTGGGGAAAGGGTGTTGGAAGGTGAATATGGTGTAAATACTGTATACACATGTATGTAAATGGAAAAATGACACCTTTCGAACTATTCCAGGAATGGGTAGAGGGGGGTATAAAGGAGGATGGAGGGAGTGAATTCAAGTACAATATATTGTAAGAACTTTTGTAAATGCCACAATGTATCTCCAGCACAACAATAAAAAATAAAAACCAGTATTCCAAGTAAGAACTCTAATCATCCTTGATGCTTTTATTTATTCTGTGTAGTGCATTCTTGTTCCATGTGATCTCAAGTGCCACTCTGTAACTCATCACTCAGTCCACTGTCACAAAGTTGTTCCAGTGATGACATCATCAACCTGCTCCCTACAGCACCTGTCAATCTTTGTTGCTTGGGGCTCAGAAACATTATTTTGTTGAGTTCTCAGGAAAACACCAGGATAAATTATAAACTATCATAACAGGATAAATAACTTGAAATTACTGCAGGTTTCTTTGCTGATTATTTTCAAAAGTGAAAATCTGCTGTTTGCTTATTTTAAAAATATTAAAATAGGAAAATGTGGTTATTCCTTGTATGTGAAAAACAAAATAAAGTCAAGTGCTCCCTATGAAAATATTTCCCAAAAAGAGTGGATATTAAATGTAATTTACAGAATGGGGTCAGTGTAAGTTTTACCAAGGAACAAATCTTCAGGTTAGCATATGAAACCCAAGATAATAAACCAAACTATTAGATGGAATGTAATAATAGTATTCCAGGGTAATCAAGAAAAGAGGTTGTGTAAGTCTGTAATGGGGCTTAGGAACTGTGTGGTAATAAAAATCCATAAATATCTGATATCAATCCTCAACCAAAAAGCATTGGCCTGGGAGAAGCCAGATTCAAATAAAGAAATAAAGTTCTGACATTTTAAAAACTAATTCAATTTACATCTAATAAAATGATACTCTTGTCTAATTTCAAGTAAAACTTCCCCCACACTCTGATGAATAGAGACAACAGGAACAAAAAGGCCAGTGATGGATCTCTAGGGTGCTCCCACAGTCTACCATCCATAAAATGTTTATATTAATTCTATTTTACCCTCACCAGTTTAACCTAAGCAAGGATAACCATTGCTTCTAATTTGAGAACATTTCCCATGACTCATTAACAGTGTCATAGGAAGTAAGCCTAATTATTTCAAAGTCTTCTTTTTAGCAAGGTGAAAGAGCAATTTTTTGGTGATTTTTCTAGGGGATATTTTAAGACAGTTTGAATTTCTAAAGATATTACCAAAAGCTAGAGTTTTAGAGAGATAAAATAACAAAAAGTTGTAAGAGTATCTCAACACTTCATTAAGATAGGACCATGAGCTACTGAGAAAAAAAATTGGGTACTCATTTAATCCAAGTGGCAATAAAATATTTTAAAGATGATATAGAGACAATGTGATTTCTAAAATTCTTTTATATGTTTGCCCAGGACACAATAATGCCAAATTAAAGTCCAGTGATTGTTTTGTAATCTATGAGGAAGCATTCGTAATGTTCCACCTCCTAGAGGTCATTGTGGTAAAAAGCATAATCAGTACATGAATCCTGCTCGGATCCACACCTGCAGAGAGGTGCAACTTTGTATGTCAGGATGCTGGATGAATTTTGTTAAAGAAAAAGGTACTAGGTCAATCCTAAAGAAAATTGTTCTGATTATACAAAATATTTGTAGATTACTCAAAGATAAAGAGAAATATTTTACAAAAGATTGCTCAGAATAGGTCTTTAAGACAATTTTATAATATTAACAGAGAAAACCAAATTCAGCAGATTTGAGTTTTAAGGTATGTGCTTATACAACTCTATTCAGTAAAGATAAAAATTGAACACATCTAATGGACTTGTGGAGAGTCAGATATAAAGTACATGAGACCTTTCAAGTTGTCTCAGATATAGTAAACAGTCAACAATGTCAGGTAGATTCTTATCTGTGTCACCAATAGCCATCCATCCACTTCTTCACTCTTGAAAGCAGAATCTTAAATTAGTATTTGGGGGTGACAAAATGCAAGTGTCAGGCCATTAATCATGGGAAAGCCAACTGTGGTAATATAATTACTTTTCATTGATAAATTATTTAGGTTGATCATGAAACCAGTTCTGGCTCATAAAATGTGGTAATAAGTCTGTTCTTGGGCTTCTGGTAATGATTTTGTCTGTGATAAAACTAGACAGGGAAAAGTTACCTTTCTACTGGCCTTTGGGTGAACTCTTCAAGGCTAAATTATTTTGATTCTTATGGTAACAAAGGGATGAAAGTCAGAATACTGGAGATTAAAGAAAGATAGAAAATCCCTAGTTAAAGTAATACCTTGTAAACACCCTATATGGGAGTGGAATTTTTAGTGGGATAGTTAATGTTCATAGCGTCTGAGACAGTTTTATTTATTTATTTATTGGTAGTACTGATATTTGAACTCAGGCTCCCCACTTCCTAGTGGTCCATCACATAAGCCATGTCTACACCCTTTTTTGCTATTTTTCAAATAGTATCTTATATTTTTTAGCCTGAAGCTAGCCTCAGATTGTAATCCTCTTCCCTATACCTCCTACATAGCTAGGATTACAGACATATACTACTATGTCCAGCTTATTAAGGTGGGGGGGGTCTCACTAATTAGTTTCTAAGGCTGGCCTCAAACCATGACCTTGCTGATCTCTACCTCCCTAATAACTGGGATTATAGGTATGAGCCACCATGCCCAGCCCTTAAGCCGGTTTTAATCAAGCATTTTCTTAAAGTGGTCAAAAGAAATTTAACTTAAACACTATATTAAATGTAATACTAACTGGTGGTTGAATACATGTTCCCAGATATAAAGACTATAAAATTATATATCTGTCAAGTGATAACAAAACACCTTATGCTTATGGAACTTGAAAAATTGTGGAGTTGTAGAGATATACTTTAGAATTTCCAATGGTGCATCTATGTTTCAGGCAGTTTTGTAGACCAATCCCTGAGCTTTAATTCTGGAACTGTAAGTTTTGAGTAATATAATTATTGGAGACTTGCTTCCCCTCCTACTCTCACAATTTGGAAGGAAAGTCTAGGTCTAAGCAAATTTCCCAGAAGATTGAATATATTTCATGTTTTATGTAGTCTGTTTTCCATTACTGTAAAAAAAATACCCAAGGCTGAATATTCATAAAGGAAGGAGTTTTAGTTAGTTGATAGGTTTGGAGACTGAAGTCCAAACAACATGTCACTTGGTCTTTAGAGGATCCCTGGCTATACAGCATATCATGGTGAGTGGCGTTATGATAGGAGCATGTGTCCAGGCTAGCTCTTTTATGACAACTGACTCTCAGAGCACTGACTTGGAGTCCCTTGAGAACAGCCTCAGTGACTTCAATGACGCCATGACCTCCCTCAATGTAGATTCTCTCAACTTCTTACCATTGTCGTGTTGGGGATCAATTTCCAAAACATGAGCACTTGTGGAAATATTCAAACCACATCCACAACATAGAAATCACTACAGGTTAAAAAAATGTATTGAAATTTCAGAATGAATATAACATATAGGAAATTTAATTCAGGACAGTACAGGAAAACATTTTAATTCTCTTGGCCTTAAAATAACCATAGCATTCAAGTGAGAATAAAGAACAAAGAAAACAATAAAAGTCTCTGAGTTACCATTTGGACAATGACTTGCACCCTATCCATTAGGCAGAAAAATATGAATTAAATTAAACATAGGTTAATATTATTACTAGCATGTACTTTTTTTTTTAAAAAAACAATTTCTCAAAACAATGTTCTGATGTTTGAAGGTGACTTTAGTGCTACATGTTTAAAACTGTCTAGTTTGATCAGGCCACTATTTTCCCCAGACAATACTGGTTTTAACCTATTGAAAGCAGATAATTATTAAATTACTAAAATTATTAAAAATATCAGCAGAAACTCAGGTGTAAACTTTATCCTGTTTTCTACTTCCTGTCTTCCTGTTTCCTGGGATGCAAAAAAAAAAAAATGATAGGGTCAAATTTCAAATGTATACTTTAATGGAACTCTGTGGCCAAGATGCTCCTGTGTCCACTGTCAGAGAAACATCGTCCTCACTTAGAAGATGTGTTTGGTCACATAACCTGGGCTATCTAGGAAGCCTGCTGTAAGCAGAATGGACTTCATTAATTCATCAAAGTGTGGTGTCATGGAAAATGTCATCTGATCTTCTAATTAAGGGAGGAATAGATTGGAGTTTTGTAATAGTAAAAAAATTTTATTTTAGTTCTGGAGTAATCAAATATTTTTTAAAAGAACAAATAGTAAATATTTTTGTCTTTGTGGTCACATGGTCACTTGCAATTTTTCAACTTCTGCCTTTGTGGTACAAATACTTCTTTTGAAATTCAAGAACAAATATCCATGCTTGTGTTCTAATAAAATTTTATTTATAAAACAAGGCCATCATTTTTCAAACTCTACTCTATGCACATAAACCTGCTACACATCCTAATGAGAAAACAACATATTTTATACTTATATTTTCATGTATTTGACTATGAAAATGATATGAATCAGTCATAATATTGGTCAAAAAATTAAATAATCATTTTACTGCTTTTATTTAACTCATTATCAATTTGACCAACAGAGGAAAACTTGTTTTCAGAGTCAGTTGAATTCCCTACACTTTCAAGTTCAGCCAAGAAGGAGTAAGTAGATAAGGTACAAGGTGGCAATTGAAGGATCACCTATCACTTCACCTTTGGTAATTAATCACTCAGCATCCTGAAGACTTTCCTACTTTCAAGCTCCCCTTACAAATACACAGCTCTGGAGAAAGCAATAACTTAAAGCATTTAGAAAAAGAACACCAACATCTCAGGGAGACCAAAATAGTATTTATGAAAGTAGAGGAAACATTTGATAGACAACTGAGATTAAAAGTTACCTTTCCCACTTCAAATTTTCCTTGACTTCTGATTCTTTTGTTTGAAAGGGGGATGTTTAACTAAATTGCAGAATCATATGATCACAGCATTTTAATTCTGGAAAGGAACTTAAATATGAGCTAGTCCAACTCCATTTTTGAAATGAGAAACCAGTGCCATAAATTCAAAAGCATTGCAATCTAATCTATCAGAGGGAATCTTTCTGTGTTTATTACCAGGCAGTCATAGCCAAAAAAAAAAAACTCCTTAGGAAGTAAATTTGTGATCTATGTAGTGATCCTAATTGCTTTTTACAGAGTTGCAGCTGGGGAACAGGATAAAACTGAAAATCTATCCTCTCAGTAAAGTGATGTTTCACTTATTAAGACAATATTTTGACAATATAGAGGGACAGGATTTGGAAGGTGACAAGACAGAAATGTTAGCTGTATAACATGCATACTTTAGTATTAAATTATTGATTTAATTAATAAATCAACTTTCTTAAAATGGAATAATGCATCACTGTAACTCTGGGAATTGAGCTTCAGATGAAAGAGAAAGAGTTTTAGTTCTTATAATTGAGCAGTATTTCACAATACTTACTCATTTTAAGTTTATGTTCTTGGCTTTCTGAATATTGAGAGAAATAAAGAAGTGTTTTCAGATGCTCAAAGGGTCATCCTAAGGTATAACATTAATTATGAGTTAGTCAGGATGACAGCAAAGCAAAGAGCATCAGACTCAACTTTGTCCTGACTGACATAAAACTTCATAAAATAAGCTCAAAGTTTACCAGCAAGTAGAACCTTCTAATCCATTAACAACTCATATACCTGCACAACTTAATTAAAACATTTAGCAGTCAGCAGAGATTCACCAAAATTAGGAGACAAAGTCAAACAGCCTGTGCACAGGTCTACCTAACTGCACAAACTTTAAAAGTGATAAAGTTAGAAAGATATGAAGGGTAAAATTACTTAATATGGAAATGACTCCTATCATAAAATCCAACAACATTGCAGAATTTTATAGTTAGGGCTAACTAACAAATATGTAAATGAAAAAGTGAAATGTATTGGATCTAGTTTATGGTAACATCCCGTATCTGTGATGCATCTATGTATAGTCACTTCCACCTGGGCTGCCATGATATACTCAATATAGCTTCTCTAGAACTGGCCTTCAGGGGCACCCAATAAAACATTTTAACCAATGCCTTCTGACATCTATAAAAGTGATAAATTAAACCAATGCAATTGTTATTTGGGGAGTTGGAATTTGGAAAATTGAAATGTTAACTACTTATTCTTGGAGAATGGATGAAGAATGGTCCAAATTATGTAAGCCAGAGGATGAAGTAGTTGATATGGAAAAATAATGGAGTTGACATTCAGAAAGAAGAATGACAATCATGAAAGATTCCTGCCAGATTTCCAATTCATAGACTCAGTTAGATGAGAGGTGTGATTCCTACCCTTAAAGTTCCTTTTATTCATCTCACTTCTTCACTTGAATCCTTGCCAAAACTCACTGGTTCTTTCTATGCTAGGTAATCAAATAAAACTATTCTTCAAAATTTTAAAAAGAATTTCATGAGAAGTGAAATAATACTATTAAAAGCAGAAAAACAAATCACCTAACATCATGCATTCATTGAATTCTACCTACACCTTTCAATTTTATTACACGGTTTCATTATCCAATACTTTCTATTATTTATTGATTTTCACAACCTTTTTTATTTTTCTGTTTTGCTTTGTAATCATTGAATTCTGAAAATGGTGCTTGTATCAAATACATTGTAGTATTTAACAAAGTTGTTTTAGGTTATACAATGTATAACAGAGAAATTGTCAAAGGCTTCCCCTCAAAAATCTCTGTAAGAGCAACCCATCAAGACAGTACTTTAGAGTGAAGAGAATGGAATGTATCTATTATGTCACCTTTGTAAACACAGCTAGGATTCTCGGAGTTATACATTGCTATGCAACAATTAGGAATTTTGCTTGCGGACAGCATTACAACATAGAAAAAAACTGCAACTGAGGCTTTCTCCATCTCCAGCAGTGATTTAGGTCATCAGGGGCATCCTTTAAGAATACTACATTCTTCTGTGTCATAGACTTACATTCAAAGCCTGATACTCAAATTGTGGAGTCTGAGGAAGCTGAGCCTGACAAAGGTAAACACTGATTCAGTTATCCCCTCTCCTTTTTCCTCCTGGGTAGGTGTTACTGGTCGGAGGGTGAGAAATACCTTCATGTTTTAGATTTCTACCCTCCTTTCTCTCTTGCACATGTAACTACATTTATGTAAGCTGAATATGAATAAAATATTATTTCACTGTGTAAATAATATGAATACATGATTTAAAAATCTAAGAAACATGCAGTCTTCACCCTCTGAAGAGAAAATACATATTACCTTAAAATAAGCAGTCAAAATTACAAAAGCTCTTATAATTAATTTATGCAAGGATAAAAATGATACTTAAAATATATGTAACAGTTTCAGAAATGGATGTTCCTAGGTGTCAAGAAAAAACCTGACACATTGGCCCTTTTCTTAGAACAGGCTAAAAAATGATAAAGGCCATTCTTGGTCACTTAGAGTCATAACTTGGCACTACTTGCTTATAAAATTCTACTCTCTGCTAATATCTAGGGCAAAGTGCTTGACTACATTTGAAATACTGATAAATTTTCTTTGGCAAATAGATTAATTGCATTTATTATCGTGCCTAACTCCTTCCAAGTTGTGAGAGTCATATCTAGTCTTGAGAATTGGTGTCTAGCACCAATTATTTTCTTAGTCCCAACTCCGAACTTCATTTGTCTGCTTCAATGTGAGTTAAAATCTTGATTAGATGGAATATTTTAAGAGAAACTGAAGACAGACAACTTGAATTTGAATCTAACCTCTAACACATATTAGATAGGTAATTTATCTTTATTGTAAAACTAATTAGACCCTTATCCCTTAGTTACCTTGGCTATAAAATAAGCATAATAATGACATTCACTTCATACAGGCAATATAAGATATAATGAGGTGATATTTATAAAACAGTGTTAAGTAAATATCTTGATGTTCACTTTTAAATGTTGACTCTGATATTTATTATTCTCTTAGTAACTAAAAATTAGATACTACAGAGAATGTTAAGTATTTGCTAATGGCAGGTGACACAGACTTACTCTACATACTGAAACATCAAGCAAGCATTCCTCACTAAAGAGAACACTTATCTATTTATTGATTTGTTTTACTTCATATGTAGTGTTGTTGTAAATATGACAGTCACCTTCTTCAACTATCACACTCCTCTTCATTCTTGAAGAACTTGTGCTTCAGGTACCATCTCTACAAAATGCCTTCTCCATTGTCTCCCAGGCTTGGTGAGTTTTCTGTTCTTCTCCCACACTTCCTTATAGAGTCTAAATGACATTATTCTTTCACATTACACTGAAAGAATCCATTTGGGAAGTTGTAAGTAGACTAAGAGAATCCCCACAGAAAGGTTCTCTTTTCTCATTCTTAGCACCCTTTACAGTGCCTAGCATGTATAGAGCTACTAATTAGTGAATACTGAGCTGAACTTGACCTTAGCTATGATCACAAAATTGCACTGATTGTTAAGAGAGTGTGTCAAATCAAGGTTTGAACACACAATGAAGGGCATGTTTGTGATCACAGACAGTGTGTTCTAAAGAAATCAATGAAAAAGTGAAGCCAAGTAGAAAACAATCGTATGTATTTCTTTTTTTTCCTTCATTTATTTGTATGTCCATATATTGTTTAGGCTATTTCTCTCTCTACCCCCCATCCTCTCCCTCTCCCCGTCTTGCTTTTAAGCAGAATCTGTTGTTTTTGTAAAATTATATCCCAACAAATGTGAGTGAAGGTAGATTTTCTGGAAAAGTCCTTATGAAAAATTTTCCCTCGTTTATAAATTTTCTTCCAGAGAGCTTTCTGGTTTGTTTTTGTTTTACAGCATTAATTATGATGTAAAATAACTCCCCCTCACAACCATACCATAAAATACTTGATCTTGTTCAGCTAATCAGTTAGGATTGAAATTATAAGAACTCAAAAGATAACATGGACATTTTATTAAACACTGGATAAAGGTAATAACATAAAAATGATTAGATGACAAGTACAGTTCAATTACCTAACAGAAAATACATATTTTAATTTTTGTAATATGTTGGACCACATATAAAAGGTAGAAAAGACTGATTTAGAGAAAACACACTTTAAATAGTTAACAAAAGAACATCAGGCTTCCAGTAGCCACCAACTTTTGGGTTATATATGAACACAAGGATAAGATTTACTATATAAATACTTTCACAGGGATATAGTAACTTAGAGCCAAATAAAATCATGCATGTTCATCCAAAAAATGTATGTCTAGATTATAAATTACAAAGAAGACTTGAAGCCTTATGTTGACTTTTGGGATTTCTCATAGATCTTACTTTCCAGGTCAATTAAATAGTTTTACACTGTATATTGTAAAAATTCCTTAAAGTCTCTAAAATCATTAAATTTTATAATCTTGTTTCATACGGTAACTATTTAAAAATTATATAATAGTAATTAAAAATGGTTGGCTTTGTCTTTATTAAAGTTGATATATTCTTGCTCAATTTTTATAAAATCTTTCAATAATTAAAATGTGCCATTGCTCATAAAGTGAAAGTAATCAAAGGTGAACTGCAAATTAAGAACATTTTACATATTTTTACTTCCTATTGTAATCTTCTTTTTAATTCAGACCAAAAATTGCCATCTATAAAATTTTGAGGTTCTAACTACAAAGAAGTTGATTTACTATATTTGTAATTTGCTTTGGTTGTTAGTCTATCCTATTTTCCTGAAGTTAGTTGTATTAGAACAAGTGGGGTGAATAACAGTCTCTAAGTGGTGTTTGGTTTTCTGACCCTTCAGTGGGGCTGAGATGTTCTTAAGGAGCTATCAAGAATAAGTCCAAGGAGGTTTGGGCTATCCTGGGGCCCAATTCTAGTGATATGCTCGATTCTGGAGATTTTGTGTTTGTGGATAATGAGTGTTCTCATTCATCTAGAATTCCACAACATTTTGAGTAATCCACCATCATAATATCCCTCTCCAGGACATTACTCCTGGGAGCACACAGTCCCCCAGGGTGATGATGGCTTCATTATGCCCTACTGTGATGCACATATATTGAAAAAAACCACAGTGGTTCAGGGAGAAACAGACTAGAATTATCAATATGAAAACCACATATATCAAGGGCAAACACAACAATGGGATTGGACTTTGAGCACATGATAAAAGCGAGAGCACACAAGGGAGGGGTGAGGATAGGTAAGACACCTAAAAAATTAGCTAGCATTTGTTGCCCTTAATGCAGAGAAACTAAAGCAGATACTTAAAGCAACTGAGGCCAATAGGAAAAGGGGAACAGGTGCTAGAGAAAAGGTTAGATCAAAAAGAATTAACCTAGAAGGTAACACACATGCACAGGAAATCAATGTGAGTCAACTCCCTGTATAGCTATCCTTATCTCAACCAGCAAAAACCCTTGTTCCTTCCTATTATTGCTTATACTCTCTCTACAACAAAATTAGAAATAAGGGCAAAATAGTTTCTGCTGGGTATTGAGTGGGGGGGGAGAGGGAGGGGGTGGGGGCAGGGGGGAGAAATGAACCAAGCCTTGTAAGCACATATGAATAATAAAAGAAAAATGAAAAAAAAAAGAACAGTGGAAACTATACCAAACTAAAAAAAAAAAAAAGAAAGCCACATATAATTTAGTTTACCTTTGGATTATATCTTAATTCCCCCTCCCACCCAGGTGTAAGGTGCGCATTCTGTATGATGCATGGGGCAATGGCAGGTATTTGAGGAGCCTTTTTTCTTTTTTCTGCTACCTACTTTCTCATCTGTCATGCAACCATTTGGGAGGCTGTGGACTAATATAACATTTATTATCGTCAGCAAAATAGAAGTGTGAAGAAGGTTTTTGTCTTGCTGACCAAAGAACTGTCTTTTAGAGAGCAGCTGTCTTTTTCTTTCCTCTTTGGTGAAATTTAAGGCCAGGTGTCACACCAAGTATTTTATGACTTGCTGACTCTGTGAGTATCCTGGAAAACTTATATGCATCTACAACTTTCAAAAAACTTTTCCACATGTATAGGTCTAACTGCTTTTGTGTGTGGCCAAGTTGAGGCTCGACTGAAAACCACTAACAGGAAAATATTTGGTCTTTCTCTGGGCATGTGAACATGATCATGTAGAAGAGACTCTGAGAAGAGCAGAGGACTTGCTACTCCCTAGATAGCTGTCTCCAAGTCATACCTTTATCAGTCAGCATTTACTGGGAATAACATAGCCTCCAAGAAACAAAGGTCATGTGGCCCCAGTCTATAAAGGTTCCTAAAAGCCTTCCAATATTTTGTATGTGGCACAGAATTCAGATATACTTATGAGTCCAACTGAATATAAGTGGTACAGGGGTAAGGGCTGGAGAAATTACAGTGAGAAATACCTTCTGATTGCTTTTCCTCCAGGTCTGGTCTATTGTAATTGGGCCAAATACTATTCCAATAAGTTCCTGATAAAAACACATTCTGCCCAAAAGTAGTTGAGGACTCGTGTGGGCTTATCTCAGATTAAAAGTCTGGCTAATTTAAAGCATCAATGGAGACTCTTAGGTACCTTCTTAAGTAAGCTGGAATTAATGAAATGGATTTCTGGAATTAAGACTTGGAATGAAATGTCAGCAGGCACAGATCCTGAAAGAGAAATATTTT
Organism: Castor canadensis; assembly: GCF_047511655.1. Classification (NCBI taxonomy): domain Eukaryota; kingdom Metazoa; phylum Chordata; class Mammalia; order Rodentia; family Castoridae; genus Castor; species Castor canadensis. The sequence goes on from NC_133389.1 coordinate 9,331,295, forward strand.
AAACATTAAATAGACAAGCGATGGGAGCCAGGCACGGTGGTACATGCCTGTAATCCTAACTACATCAGAGAATGAAGAAGGAGGATCACAGTCCAAGGCCAACTCTGGGAGGTCGGAGAGGGGTGGGAAGAGAAATCATGACTCTACAAGACTGTATCTGAAAACAGCTAAAGCGAGAAAGGGCTGTTTGGCATGGCTCGGGTGGTAGAGTGCCTGCCTAGCAGGCCTGAGGCAAATCCCACATTCAAAACAAAAAAGAAGGAGGGGAAGTAATAAACGAGAGTCCTAATGAGAATGTTCAAGGTAAAGAAAGGTAAGGGAAGAGACAGTTACAAACCACTGAGATTTGAAGACTGTAAGATGAAATGGCAGATAATATTCAAGAAGAAACTGAAAAATCCAAAATAGTTTGACTATTTATATCACAGGCTAGGAAGGCATTTATTACTATAACAAAAAATTAAATTATATCAACCCAAGAACTGAAATGAGAATTAAAAATAATTCAGTGTAGAGACAGACCATGGAAGAAGTGGTGAAGGCTCACAAGGGACACAAACAAATATTTTCTCATTGCTCTGTCAGAAGACAGTTCATTCCAAAAATGATCTGGTATGGTGGTACACAGCAGACTGTGAATGTAGGGATTAATTTGAATTGAAAAACCTATGACCTGCTGCAAATAAGGGGCCAGGCAGCGTGTTAATCTGTGGTGCAGCAAGCGTGGAGCTGGTCACATTTCTCTGTAATAAGAGAATCAGTTTTTAGAATGCACTGTAAATAAGAAGCTTCCCTTCCCCCAATGTAATTCCACCCCATTCTGCCTAAGGAGCAGAATTTAAATCTCCCTATATCTACAGCCAAGAAAAGCTCCAGCTATAAGGATATATAAATAGAAAGCTACAGGTTGAACCAAAAGAGAGGAGAGACATTTTTCAGTAATAAATATAGAAGGAAAGTAGTGGTTAGCACAGCTTGCTTATAGGAAAACACCATTATCTATTCTGTGATCACATTTGTACTGTGGAACAAGCATTAGAAATCCCTCATCAATAAATGTGCCAAGAGAATCGGGCATCAGTCTATCCAGAGGCCAGAAGCAGATTGGCTGAACTTAGAAATTACGTGTTGACTCTCATCAGAAGAGAACCAGCTAAGGGGCTCACATGCTCCTTAATGAGGAAAACTATATGAGATATGAGATATTCATGCTTTAAATTTTGTACTGTCCATTCAGTTATGCTGCTTGTTGAAATATTTACTGCTTGGTAAATAGGTGTTTTCCTAAACTGCCAAATGCTAACTACTTCCTATGCTGCTCCATCCCTTCACCTAGCTACTGTTCTGATTGTCTTTTACTTATGTCAGTGAGGTCCATAAAAGTCTCTTTTCCCAAGCACTTCTACTGGCCAATGTACAGGGACCCCTGTCTGTTCATCAGCTGCGTTTCTTATTTAGTTATCGTAGCCCCTGGTGGGTACTGCCAAGGGTCACCATAAAACTTGCCAAGATACTACCAAGGTCTCTGACTGTAGAATAGCCATCATCACTCTCCCCACCCCAAGTAGGCTCTTTATAGTCTTAGAAGGACTTCAACTGGGAAGATAAAGCCCTTGGCAGGGACAGTGGGGGCTTGCTGATGAAACGACATCATTATGCTGAGTGTCTGGAAGACAGAGGATGGGTTCAGTTACTGCTGTTGGTGTTTAGCAGTGTAACTACTACTGCCAATACTGCAGGCCTTTTATACCATGTGAAGCAACCTGGGTGCTCTACTGTTATCCTGCCAGTGTCCAAGATTTCACTCAGCAGAGAGGTAGTGACAAAGCTATGGTTTATATTCCAGTGCGCATTACTAATAACAATACTTTTGTATATAAGAGGCTTTCTGTATACAAGAGGCTGTGTCTTTATCCCTTTTAACCATCTGGGTCATCATTATCATCCATAGCTGCTATTTGTAGGATATTTTGGGAAGTAAATTTCCATTTTTGTCATACTCCCACCAAAGGTTTTTGGGAAAATTTCCTTCAGGGAAAGCTGATTGTTATAAGAATCTTTTGGTCTATCCTGTCTTCTTGTTGTGTTATAGATTACTCCTTGCTTTACTTGCCACTTTTAGGGGTGGACATATTGTGTTTTCATTAAGGTAAATATATCCCCTCTCCTCTTACTTCTGCTCCGCATTGACCCTTATTGCTACCCACAGAGCCAAGGCAACTTGTGAGTGACTGAAAATCTTGTGTGATGCTGAAATCCAGAGCTTTGTTGAAATGGAACACAAGACCATGTCTCTATGGAATTGTCTACCAAGGATTTTTGTTAGAGATGCAATTCTTGAAAGACCTTCAAACTAACATAGCATTGCAGGATATTTTTGAGATAGGATAGTACATGAGAGGTAATATAACCTTGCTATTTTATACCAAGTGAAGAAATCCCTTACTTATTATCTGTGATATTAGGCATTTCTTTAAAAACATCAAATGAGTGTTGGTGGCTGGCTCAGTGCGCCAAGCCTAGCAAGCATGTGGTGCTGAATTTAACCTCTAGCACATCAAAAAATTAATCCATTACTTAAATGTCTTTGACATTCTGGCTACATCTTTTCTTTTAAGAACAGTTTATTTGAACTCTTGGAGATGCTGAAAACAGTTTAATACTGGAGCATTATGAACACCCAAGGAAGAGTTTCTGTTCTGCAAGAGTTGACAGTCCACTAGGAAAAGTGGACAGACACACAGCATCCTCCAGTGAGTCCAGTAGTAAGGAAAAGAGTGGCAGGTCATAAAACAGGAACCCCACTCATCCCTGAGGAGTCAGGAAAACTTTAGAAGTGAGGTCTTTAGTGACTCACAAAGAAGTCAAAATGAGCTGAATAGGAATGAGAGAGCAATGTGGAGTGAGAGACTTAGAAAGTACTACATGAGCAAAAGTACTATCAAGACTTCAGATAAAAATAGCTTCAAAGTTTTATTGGAACACAGAATCAGAGGCACACATCACTTAAAATCAATTTCCTTTACCACTTAGTCCATGATGATCCTACAGTGCTACAAACACCACATTCCCTATAAACCAGAAGTTATCCTCATCTAAAATGGCTCTTCCTTCCGTAAGTTCATCTTAATAGCATCACCCACCCGAGTAAAGTTGGAGAGTTAGGACTGCATACAGTAGCCACTTCTGTTTGGATGGTTATAGATAAGGTACTTAACTTCTCTGAGCTTCAAACCCATTGGAAAAATACAGGTATAAATAAAAGTATCCAATTCATTAAGATAACTAGAATTATAAAGTGAACATTCTTATGAATAGGGCAGCACAGTGTTTTGCCCATATTATACTCAATAAGCAAAACTATCAATATTATATATGTTAATAATATTTGCATTGATACTGTTAATATGAATAAACTGTTATTTAACCATTCATTCTAGATAAAAACCAGGACATGAGCAGAAAGTCTGGCCTCTCTTTCATTTAATTCTGGTTCCTCAAAAAACTGTTAGTCCATAGGTCCTGCTTTTAGCACCTCTTTATTTATTGATATAATAATTGCCACGATGAGTCTTCTCAAATACACATCCTCATAATCTTGTACTTTTGAGTAGAAGTGGTTCATTAGATATGTTACCCTGAAAAGAAACACCGAGGCAGTTGCACTGATTAATGATTGATTAACGTTTCATAGGCTTTTCCCGGCTTGTGTTTATACCTGACAGTAAAGGATTCAAATTATTAAAATGGCACCAATTATAGACACAAGCATCACAAGTGGTGAGGCACTCCTGAGATGGTAAATCTTCCCTTTGACAAATACTTTCAGTGATGTTTATAAATAGAATTCCATTAATATTCTTTCTTCTTTGAGGGCTTCTTTGAATTATATTGTGTTTCAAAGCACCCTTTCTTTGGAGTAGTCAGCCTTGCATGCATCTCTGACTAGGTACAACCTGCTTAAATCTCATCCAGGCTTCCTTTCTACTGGATGGAATGAAATTTCCAGGTCACAGTGAACAAGGTATATCATGACTTCTCAACAAATCCCTTCCTGCATCATCTGCCTCATTTGCTAATGCTGTATACTTGGCATTACAGTTTCATTCATGTTCCTGAACTGGTAAGTACTCAATATATAGTTTCATTTCTGTCTCTAAGCCTGATCTCCTGAGTGCTGTTTGTTGTGTTCACTCATTTCACAATCATCCCTTGATGGATACAATAAGATTTGGTTGAGGACATTGTACGTAATTTGGTTTTTTCCAATTCATCTACAATCTACTTTCTGTTGCATCTGCCATTTTATGTGCCCACTAGTATGTTAAAGAGATAATGGTTACAGGTTTTGGTCACACACTCATCGTTTCCCTTTCAGTAAATAAATAATAAATGTTAACTTTTTAACTCTTGGTTATTCCCAACATATTTAACAAGCTTCTGTGGAATAAGCTGAGAATATAGACACCACATACCTCTCATGTTATTACTCTTAGTAACAACCAGCCTTTCATTTTCTTAGCAATTCCGTAATTTTGTAGGTAAGCTGTTATATAATTGATTTGAAGGCATTCATTTATACAGTCCAGTTATTTTTCCAAAATGTGTGGCTGTTCAAGGATAATGGTCCTTTGTTGATTTTTTTTTATTCCTCCAACTTCAACATCCAGATGAAAAAGTATAAGTTGAAATTTAAAAATATAATAAAAATGAAACAGAAATAACTTTGAATGTGTAGCTATATATTTTTTAGTATCTCAGTCAAAAACACAAACCTATCACTAATGTAACATTTCCATGCATGGTGAAACTCTTTTTGGATCAAGAACTACAAATGCTTGTGATTTCTACTGAAAAACTGCCTTGTATTTAAATCTAGTCTGCAATCTATGTGCATAAAACAAAACTACTCAAAATGTCACCACTGTGAGATAAGTATTCTGTTATCTTTAAACTGTGCTTAAAATCTGGATGAAAGATGCTGACTATTGACTAAAAATATATAATTAAGGTTCTGCTCAGCAAATAGAAAATCTAATTTAAGGAAAGCACTATCATTTTTCCTCAGAACTCTTTCCCTTGGTTTAACAAGTAATTCTTTTCAGTTTTCACTAAAGTAAATGCATTATTGAATTACCTTACATGATTAAACACTAAATAAACAATCACTACATGTGCCAAAAGAGTAAGTTATTATTCTTCTTGAAGGGCATTTCTCCCTAAATTTAATAGGTTAGAAAAAATTAGAACCTTCTATGTGTTTTACATGTAGTGATGCTGTTTTTGCTTCAATGCCACCTGCTCCAGCTCAGTACTTCTTATTCTTCCATCCCTTCTCATCTGGGGTTAGTGGAGTTACCACAAACAGGTGCTAGCTAACGTGGCTATGTTCCACAGAGATCCAGACATATTTAAAAAACAACTTTCCTCTTTTTCCAAGAGATGGAAGCTAGAATAATATTTATCCATTTCTTTTTTTAAACAGGAGTGCAAAATGTTAAATTGCCACTAGACGTCTGGAACATACAGCTGTCTTCACAGATTCACTATTCTATCTCTTATAAGTTATTTCTAAAATTGATCTTTCACCTGGATCAGAAATTAGAACATTTAACCCATCTGGTAAAGTTCAGTACTCTTGTAATCTTATCTTATTCTACCATATAAGCTTTTATTTATCTTATTTCTCCAAGGTTCTTTGGCACATGACAGCAACAGATAATTGGACAAACTCATCTCAGTTAATGTGATAGAGAATTCACTATCTTTTTAAACTTAAGTAATGGCTTAAGTGAGCTAAAGAGCAAATAAGGGCACTAAAAGGGACAATGAGGTTGGAATTTGTGAAAACAAAGGAAGGTTTTGATACACTCTTAACCTTGTACCATGTTGACAGTGGCTGTCTTTTGCTATTCATAATGAAGCTGTGGAAAAAAGAAAGTGCCTCCCTCTCAGTGTTCTCAGAGAATATCTGCTGCTTGGCCCTGCATGGTCACTCCTCCTACATTGCAGGAATAACCCTAGGTTAAACGGCTTGGGACAGAACACTCTGAAGGTCTAGGCCTTTAATGGAGTGAGTTTTCCTTTCTTCTATAAATCAGAGATTTTTTAAAAGTCCATTTTACCTCTGTATAAGAGAGAAGTGCTGTCAGTCTTTTCCTACCAAAAGAAAAAAGAAGTGCAAAGGTTGCACGTGAGCACTTTCTTTGGTAAATGCATGGAGATAAAATTTGGATTTATATACTTAGTTTTAACATGAAATTCAGAAGCTATTAAAATGTGATAGACATAGGCAGACATTAATGTTTTATTTCATTTCAAGAAAGAGGAGAGAAGAAAAAAATATCTATGCATGCAAGACAGGAGGTTGTCAGTAGAAGAAAAAGTGAAGCAAACCAAGAAACCCCCCCTGCTGTCAAGGAGCCCACATTCCATTGAATTAGAATTAGTTACTTGTATAAATGTTTGAGGCTCTGAAGAAATTTATGTGTTTGACATAAAAGAAGATGAGATTTGTGAGATAGTTTTATAATTAGTCTAGTGTGACAAGAATGAAAAGCATTAGCTTAAGGTTACAGGAGAACTTTTTAAATTTAAAGAGCTCAAAATAACAAAGTTAAAAAAAATGGGGTTGCATCACCTACCTGAACTTGAAACAGTACCAGCAGTATAAAATCATGGAAGTGCAAATTTCAATATATTAGAAGCTGGAAAGAAGTGAGTCTCTCAGTTTTCCCACATAAGGCAACGGTGAGGGAGGACTAACATGGTGGGAGTATTTTGTATTTATATGAAACTACCTCAATGAAACCTATTGAAATTGCTCTATGAGAGGGGCTATGGAGGATGAGGGAGAAAGATCTAAGAGGTAAATTTAATTAAGATATATTGTAAGCACATATGAAAATGTCAATTTATCCCCCTGAACAACTATAAAATGCTAATAAAAATAGAAAAGGAACAATGTATTTTCAATTTTGAATCATTTTCCTTCAGTTGATTTGCATTTTTAAATTCTGTTGTTTGGGTGAATGTGTACTGATGTTAAATTACAATTTACTGAAACAAATCATCAGCTTGACTCCAAATAACATTTATTGTTGATTGAGTTTAATGAATGTGTGCCATCTTGAGTCTTGCTTTGTCAACTCTGATAGACGAAGTCTCATCTGATCTCCAAATATGAACTGTCTTCATTGTTTGTGACCCATAGAAATCTTTTCTGCATTTTTGCTCCTTTCCTGCTTTTGGCAGTGCTTGGACTGGTTGTGTAAGGCTTCCATTTATCTGCAAACTGTCAGCACAGTAGAAGAGCTCTGCCATCTGCTTAGCTGACAAAGGTCTTCAGCTGACATGTGGAAGGACACCTCTCACTTTGATAACAGCAGCTGCTAGTACAAAGAAGGGACTGCGTACACCTGTCTGATCTCCACATCCCTGATAGGATGGAACCAAACCAGGTCTGCCACTCAAACCAGGAGGCATTTGCTGTGAATGAGATGTATCAGCTAAAGGCCTGTTCTCTCCTCAGATCATTCTGCACAGAATTTTGGATAGGAAAGAGGTGGGACCTTAGGTTTTATAGGATTCTAACTTCATGTTTTCCACTTATTTGGATAAAATCTGACCAATTAAAATGAAAATATTGGGCATAGTATCTACTCATGCCAAATGATAGTGTTAATCCCTACACCCATTTTACTTCCTTTACTTTACCTATAGCTTCTTAATTTGCTACATAATTTTAGTTAATTACTTATACCCATCAAATTGAGTTATACTTTTCTATCTCCTGAACATCTAACTCAGTAGGTGGTTGAGAAACATAAACCTAGTAGTGGTGGTTGTTTGTTATTAGAATAGAAAAGGAAAACACATAATACACACACATCTAGGTAGGCCAAAATATGATTTGAACAAAACCAAGACTGAATTCAGATTAGAGGAAACAAATTGAATGTTTGCTTGTATATATGAGTGTGGTGACTTCATTTGCAAAGATAAATCTGTACATAGAAAACTTGTTTTATTCTATATGTAAATATAAAAGCACAGTTACATACTCATAAATATTCCATAAAACTTTATTTCTTCAAAAGTGATATTATTATTGCTCATGATGAGATAAAATTACATGATAAATGTACTAATGTCACATTAGTTGTACAAGGAGTTAATATAGATTTATACCTTTTTCTTATATCATGTTGGAGAAAAAAAGTAAAGATAGTCTCTATTTCAAACACTCCACTAAATTAAAGTTCTTACTTGATCTAAGTCATAATTAACTACCTGAGACTCAGATACTGGAAGAGAAAGTTACCATTATTGTTTTATTATTTTTAGGTGGTTGTTGAATTTTTTGGCCACAGTTGCTGGTTGAAAATGCCCTTACCTCCTAGTTTCACATCAGAATGTGGTGGGAACATTTCCATCTCCCCTCACCCCAATTTGTGGTCCTGAGGCATTGGGAGTGGCGGTGTATACTTATAATCCCAAATAATTATTTTATGGAATTAATTTGTTAGAAATTGGTTATTGAAACTAGGTTTAAATGTTTCCTTGGACAGTTCCCTGGAGTATAAACTGGGGGCACAGTTCCTAAAATATAACCTCATGTATCTTGTACTCTTAGGTAGCACAGGAAAGGTAACCATGCTTTCTACACCTCAGGACCCTGAAATCTAGGTAGTGAGATAAGTGCTTAAGTATAATTGGAATAATAAAGTTTATCACCCAAATTTACAGCAAACAATGAAGGAACAGAATTGTACCATACAGAGTATTAGAAAATGTGGAAGGCAGAAGACAATATTAGATAAAGGACATGTAATCAGGTCAATAAGATCTAGTTCAAACAGTTACAAATAAAAGGAAACAAATTTCCAGGTGATTGGTGCAGACAAAGGTCTAGATTCAGAGAAGAGAGAGATTATGGGAGGACAAACAAATGGGAAGGAAAATGCTTTATGCAAAGACAATGGCTTGAACTGGGTGCATCAAATGGGTTTAGATGAATGCACATTTTGGAAAAAGAAGCAAGAGTATTGGGTTCTCAAAGAGGAGTAGATAGGGTGATAGAATGGCACTGAAAAGAATGGCAAATGGTGCAGTGGGGTCCGTGAAGAAGATGGGAAGGCTGAATAACTTCAAGAAGCTTCTGCAGCTGTCAAAGCTAGGGTTCACAGCCTGTGTTTGTCTCCATGGCTGACCACACGACATTGCTATTGGTGATTTGGTGCATTTCTTTATTTCAAGAGCTTAGATAATAAAATAAAAATAAAAATGGGGAAAAATCTGTAGAAACAAAGTTCTAAAAAGGCAAAGTGAACATTTTTCTCTAAATGCAGGGACCGTACAGACCTTCCAGTAAATTAAGGCTTGCAATTTTAGATTTAAAATAAATGGACAATAGTTCCCCAAAGACTGTCCTATTAAAAGCTTTGTAATTGATTTACTTAAACTGAGCAATCTTAAAATCATGAAAATATAATTTTGTGTTTTATAAAGTAAACATTTTCATGTTCCATTAAAACATGCTCCATTTATCTTGTGAATGCTGTTCATGGTCCTTTCCTTTAGCATAAATGAATTATGCATGACTTTAGTGCATAAAAGTATTTTTCTTCCTGCTGTGTGACGATATTAAGGATCCAGAACTCTTTTAAAATGTAATTTTTGTGAAAAAATGAAAATGTTTTTAAATATTAAATAGAATAAAGCATAGAGAACCATTTAATTTGCTACTAATCAATACCTTTACTTTCCATGGCCAAAAGTAATTTTTAAAAAACTCCTAAGAGTAGAATGTGGGCAGAAAATGCAGAATTTTGCAAGTTTTAAGAAGTGGGGTAATGAAAAGATATATAACCATAAAGAAAGGGTTGGAAAAGCAGAGGTATATCTATAAAATAAGAGTATTTTATTTTAACCCAAATTTAGTTATGCTTTGTAAATAATGTGAAGAGAATGTGCACTCATAGGATAAAACTTCTGCTGTATATTTTACATTTATATATCTCACATATTGTCAAATGAGTTTTTTATTGAATAAATAATATATGATGGGGTATGGAATTGTTTTTTCTTGCTTGAAATAGAAAATATACCCTTAGAAAACTATTTCACTTAATCATCTACACAACATCCACACTGATTTATTAGGCAGAACAAAATATTCTAAGTGAAGTAAATGATAGTCAGTAAAAACTAACATTGAAAAACAAAGAAATATGAGGGTAGGAGTAATGAAACATGCCAATTCAGTATCATGGAACTTAAGGAAGATAAAGATATTTAATTTTTGGTAAATGTGCAATAGTCAGCTGCACATTTTTATATGTAATTAGATTATGAAATAAAGCCAGCTGGCTTTGTAAAATTTTAAATACTGTGTGAACACAGAGGCATATGGTCTTTTGACTATGTCAGCTGATTTCAATCTAAGTGGTATACTTAAATATTGCTGAGAGTTACGGATTTGGGAAGGAAGTTTTCATGGGTAAAAATAATTGCTAATATAAATGAATATTAATCTTACCTCTTCCAATAACTTAGGTGCTTCTGTTTATGTCTCAAATATGACCAAATGCCCTCTTGTACATTTTTGTCTTTCATCTAATAAATTAATAGAATTTGTCTTAATCTTTCTGTGTGGTTAGCAAGTACTAAATTGTTTAATAAGTAAACACAATTCAGACATGAGAACTTGCCCTGAAAATGTCTTTAACTTTGGAAGACATGTTAAAACAAAAATGATCTTGCTTCTGAGCTAAGTAAAGGCTGGTGGTGTTAGAACAATCATATATTCTAGATTTATATTCTGATTATAGTCTGTAATCATATATTACAGATTTCCTTTCCCAAATTTTGCAAATTCCTAAATGGTTGCAAACATACATATGCTATTATTCCCTCTTGAAGGTTTCTCCCTGCAAAATTAATAAATAAGCAAGTTAATTAATTAAAATAAAATGTTATCATTTAAAAATCTGGTTTTATTTCCACCTTAGGTTATACATATTCTCCTCAATTGAAGACTCATAGATGTTACAGTTAAAAATATTTTTTAGTCTTCACTAAAAATGTTTCTATTTTCCTAGTATCTCAGTTAGAGTGAGGTAATTGCAGAATGTTTGAATCCATTTACAGTACACATGCTTTTTGCATATGATTTTTATACTTGAAAAGATTCAGGTTTGACTTCTGCCATCAACTTCCTATGAGGGTGTTGATTTTACAGTGCTCTTTACATTTCAACACTGCATGACACCCTGTTTCCTTCATCTATTCTGTTACCCTCAACACAAAGTATGCAGATATATTTTCAAAAGGAAACTATTTGAAAACTGTATAACCACTTATAATTCAAATTCCCTATTTCATCACTTTCTTGAACAAGCCGCCTTTATCTTGGTCTTTTCCCCATTTGAACACATTTTATATTCTGTTGATAGATAATTCTTTAAGTACATTCAAATTTTGTTTCTAACAAATCTTTTATCCTGGTTCTACCATAGATTATTGACTTCTTTTTTCAAATTTTGCAGATTTCTAAGTGGTTGTAAATAAGCATCTGCTATTATATAGAATGCTTATTCCATCTTTTGTCTTCAATGTTTAGCTTCTCAGATTCATGTGTTATTAATCTGCTTTACAGATCATCTATTTCAGCTAAAGTGTGTGACTCACTCTTCTGTAATGTTCTCACATTCTTACCTGTTGAGGACTTACCTCACATAGGCAGTCCGCCTCTCCCAGTTTTTGATAGCTAACTATGTCATCATCCCAGGTCAGTAATGAAATTCAGACATGTGTGCAACTCCCAAAGTGAGCTTTCTCTGACCCCAGCAAACAGCATGCCCTGCATGCCCTATGACAATGTTTCTCATTCACTAATTAACCTGCTCATTTTTACCTATGCATGTGGCCAGTTGTTTTGTAGGTTGTTTTATTGGGTTAGAAATTTCTTGAAAACACTCCCTGGGTTTTCTAATGTCTTTGGAAATCTTTGTGGCTCAATATAATATTATAATTTTTTTCTTATTGTTGTGTTTAAATCTGGCTTGTCATATCTTGTAGGTACCAATGTCCAGGAAGAAAGGCAGACTGTATCTTGGGTGGTTCACTTGCACATTTTAGTAGTATTTAGCAAGCATAAGTAACTACTCCATTATTGTTGATGTCTGCAAATAAGAATAATATACATTTATTTACTTATTCTTAGAAATATTATAATTTAAGATAGAAAAGTAAGCATTTATCTCTTGATTTTTATCAAGAAAACCATATTCAGAACTCAACTTTGTAAAGAATAACATAAACTTCCTAACTCTTTCAGAATTTTTGACTCAGAATCAACTTGAATTTTTTTCTTCTACTCTTTGTTGGATATTTGCTTTTTTATCAACATATCTGCATATGAAAAGTTCAGTATTAATTCCTACTTTCATATAGCTATATTTTCTCTTAGCAAAAGTTATCTATTCTCTTATCAGCCAATATTAATATGAAAATGAAGGCATAAAATAAACACTGCATCTCCTCCCATATATTATTGAATATAGAAGTCTGCCAATTTGCTGTTGGTATAAAATAGATGAAATTGCCATATCATAAATACTTTAAGTTGTTCAAAGTATTTTAGTGGAGTCATTTGTTTATTAAATCTGAATAAAATTTCTGCAGCCTCTTTTAAAAAATGAATGGTATACAGAAAGTAGATAATCTTATTTTAAGAACAGCAATTTACTTTGAAGATGTCTTTTCAATCTTATTCACACCCACGACATTAACACCATTAAGTATAGAAAGGCGCAGAGCTTCTATAAAAAGATTAAACATAGAGTGACAGGTGAGCTGTTTATACTAATTAAAAAGTGTCAGCCAACATTTGCCAATGCAATCTGAGGGCATTTGTAATTATAAATACAAATAATATGAGCACAAATTGCACAGGTTAGCAAATAAATGAACAAATAAATTATATACGTTAACAAATTTTATTCTTGCAGAATAAAATAACAAAATTTCAGGAATAAGCACAAAAAACTATGGGCTTTTTTTTTTTGCAGATAATCTTTTCTTTTTTTCTGAGGTGTACCTCATGGTTTTTATCCCAGACCTTGCAAACATCCATTGTGACCTAATATTTTGACATGGTCACAGAAAACCAATGTGAAACTCTTTCTGAGATTCCTTACATGATGAAAGAAAGAGCAGCTCTCCTCCATAGTGGCTGATATTAGTATAAAAGAAAAAAAATAATATCAGAGAAGTCTCATAGATGTGAAGAATAGAGGAAAAGTGAATATGTGGAATATATGATAAACATTAAAAGGAAATCTTTATACTTATACAATATAAATTCTATAAATGTTTTTCTTTTGAAGTTCTTAAAGTATCTGTAAATGACTCAAGAGGCAAATTCAATTTTTTCTCATCGAATCTATATATATAAAGGTCATGTTTATTATTTCTGACATGAATTTGTATTATGCAATCTAATCTTTAATTTTAAATTTTGGTTTGCTGGCAGGGAACACTTTTCTTTTATCTGTCTGATACGTTGCCAAAATATCAGGATGATACTGTTTCATAAATATTTCTGCCAGAGGAATGGGAATGTTTCCTTGCTACTAGCTAGAATATAAGTGTGCTGTTTTTATTTATTTATTGGTTGTTTTTGCTGCTATGACCGGGATCTGGAACAGGATTTACTTCTTACTGCCACCCCATATGAAAAAAGGAATTGTCACACAAAGATTGAAATGTAAAACTGTGCCTCACAAAATATCCACTTTCATTCATTGTTGATTTAGTGAGGAAAGGACTCTTCCCACGAAGAAAACAACTCTTTCCATTGTCTGGACAAGAAAGTACCACTAGGCAAGACAGAAAGATGCAACAGAGAGAACACAGACACAGAACTCTAATGCCTGTCACTTATGTCTGTGGAAAACACCAACACTGGGCATTTGGCAGAGAAATTTGGAGGGAAGGGGAATCTTCAGTAGAAACTAAAGGCAGAGTAGTAAATGACCATTCTTTGGGTAACTGTACACCAAATAAAAAAATAATCCATGACAAATAATAAAGGACTTGAAGCAAGAATAAGTGCTTGAGTGGATAACATATCAGGAGTTTGCAGAGAAGGAAATATTGCACACAGGTCAGCCAAGAACATAAGATAAAAATTATCTTAGTCATGATAAATGATGATAAGGCCAGTTGTGTAAGGCAGCTTGGTTGGAAATGTTTATCAGAATTCTTCTGCTGCAGTATTAACTGTGTTAATTTATATTTAGGCTTATTGAAATACAAATTATGTTGTATAAATAACTTATGACAAAGTTTGGATTCAGGTATTGGAAAATCATTGTATTGCAATCACATAGTTGCAAGTTAAATAATTCCTACCACTGTAATTTTGAATGTGTACACAAAAGCAAGGTAGGGATTCCTACATCCAGCCTGAATAAGGTTGGATAAAGAGTGTCCTTTCTAGAATTTTGGTCTACCTAAAAATAAATTCTAGCTAGGTGTACAATCTGTGACACCAATTTCACAAAGCCTTTAGCAAGTCATGCTGCTGTGATAAAATGCAAAATTGACAATGTTTGGTGTAACATTTCCTATTGTTTTCACTAAAATGTTATGAAATCTTTTTAAGTACCTACTATCTAATTTTTTAAAAAAAGAATGGCTTAAAGATTCCCACAATGTGGAATATGTAAATAAAAACTCATTTGCAAGTGCATTAACCTCAATACATAAACTATCCTGATGGAGTCTCTGTGGGCTATATTTTATTAATACAGCCAGAATCCTAGTGTTGACAAAGCAAATATTTAACTTTTATTATTTCATGTTTTTTACTTGCCCCAAATCCATATTTGATGAATATCTATGTGAGATGCTAATTAGTTCATCAATAGAACAGGAAGGAATTATGGGTAATGATATTAAAAAATAACTTGAAGCCTCTGATATGTGTACTTATTTGCTGGTTTGTTTGGAATCATTGCTGAAAATATTTTGGACTAATAAATGATACTTCTGCTTCCATAATCTCCTAAAGATAAAAAATCCAAATTTGGCTATCTTGGGAATTTAATGATTTCTAAATAAATCTTTTAAATTATAGTTTCAAGACACTTTAAATTTAATTAGCAATGAACTGAAGCCTGAAGCTGTGTCATCTTAACAGCATTCATATGATCACTGAGTTTGCTTTGTGAACCTCTATGATACAAAATAAATTACTTGCTTTTTCAAACCACTTCCTGGGTCTCATATCTTTTTTCAATGAAGGAACAATTATCTTACTTGTTATCTACACATAATATAGTTATTTAGAGAGATAGAGAAAGAAAGAAGGGAAGAAAAGAAGGAAAGAAAGAAAAGGAGAGGGATGGAAGGATGCACAGAGAAGGGGGAGCGGAGAGAGAGAGAGAGATGCAGTGTTTACATCAGAATAGAAATATGGGACATACAATAGATTCCAGAATAAGAAAGCACTCCAAATCACCAGGTAAAAATGGACAATTCACTAAATAAAGGAGAACTGGATATGCAAGGTACAACTAGAACCATATAGGGACCACTTATTTTTCATTTTGTTTGGTACTCAGCAATAACCAAACTATAGTGTGGGAGATGTGGGGAGGGGCTGGGAAGTTCTCAGTTACTGAGGATCATGATGATGGATGAGTGAACATTCCTTGCACTGGGAAGTAGTGTTGGACACGGAGAGAAATGGGGAAGTTTGGGAACTGGTTAGAATGTAAAGATGAGAAAGTGTGATAAAAGACTAGATACAAGAAGTGAGAGAGGAGAAGGCCTAGCTCCCTTCGTGTGAACTCCTGTACTACATGTTTTAGTCAAATTATTTATTTTTGTGCTTTTATACATTTATTTTTGAGTTTTAAAATTTGACTGCACACATAAAAGTGACTTGAATACCATCATCATCTTATCTACAATTGACAATTGCTAAAATTGCATTTTAGATATCTACTTAAATGTCTATGAATGAATAAAATCTGCTTTTATGCTGAATATGTGCTAAATTTGATTAACTTCTCTGTTAAGATCTTATTTCAGAGGATGAGTTGGGAATCTATTTTTAATAGAAAATCTTAACCTTGGCATTGCTAATCCTTCAGTTTTTTTATGTCAACCTGTTCTGAGGTGGAAACCTCTCTTCTTTTGGAAGAAAGAAAGTGTTCTATAGTTTGACTTTTCCATTTCTGCAGTCATTTTTATTTTAAGTAACTTTACTACTTTGTGAGATGATTTTGGCAATGAATATTTTTACATTAACAGGCAAAACCTACATGTATAATTTTATGCATTGCTACCTTTTAATTTTTGGATTTTACTCTATATTTTTGGACATTCCTATTTTCAGTACTGACATGCCTCCATCAGTATTGTCTTCTTTTCACATGACCAGGTCTGCCAAAACTTAAGTTTTCAGATGTCCTCATGCTTTGTGTTTCATTCATTTCTCTTTTTGTCTGTTATTATGTCCTCAACTTTACGATATTATATTTAATTATATTTTAGACTCTTCAGTTGTAATAATCTCTCATTTATTCTAAATATTTATTATGTTCTAATAAAGGCACTAGTTGGAGGAGATTTTCCTTTAGTTATTCTTTTACATTGTATAGGTTTTTAACTCATTTTGCTTTGTGTGTGTGTTCATTTCTAAGTAATGGCAAGTTTACTTTAAATTTTCTCTTTACCAAAGAAGATGTTCAAAGATCACTAGCATTTATGTGTTTGCAAATAAAGATACAGATTCCTTAAAGGGATGGGTTAAGATAAGATAAAAGAGAAAAGACAAGGAGTTTATGGTTAATATTTACTTTTTTTGCAGTTGTACAAGAGAGGGATCTGTGTAATTCCTACTTCATCTGACAACTTGACTTGTTTTTGGGTTTCCACATACTAATGTATGGTCTGTCTTTGGGAATGATCCAGGAATGTTTAACATAATGGGTATTTTCTTAAACTGATGATAGAATCAATGTTGTTATTTTGTTATTCAAATCTTTGTAAATACTTTATTTTTAACATTTTTTTTTGTAGTACTGGCAATTGAACTCAGGTTCTCTGCTAAGCAAGTGCTCTACCACATGAAGCCCCCAAGCCATTTTGGTTTTTATTTTTTACTTTTTTCAGATGGGGTTTCCATCTTTTGCCCAGGCTGGCCTCAGACCATGATCCTACTGCTTCTGCCTTCAGGATAGCTGAGACCACAGGCACAGGCAACAGAACCTGTGCCTAAATCCTATCTTTTTGTTTGTAAGTTTTCTTTCTCTATATCTGAAGAAAGTCTCATATATTCCATCAGCAATACTGAACTAATCACATCTCCTTTTTTCTTGTGTATTGTAATAATGACAGCTTCTTTATACATAAAATTTCCTTCTGTGTAAGTTCAAGTGCATACTTTTTCTTTCCACCTGTGCTGACTATATTTTAAAAAGGTTCATTACTTTTTAAAGTTTTCTCATTAAGATTTTCCTCTTATCTTTATAAAGAACAAAAGAATTTTCCTTTGACCTTTAAAATTATAAAAGGATCTGTCCTTTATCATTATAAAGCATTCCACTTTACACTTTTCAAATTTACTATTTTTGACTTTAAATTTCATATCATCTGATATTAATGCTAATATCACCAGATATCCTGTAGTCCCTTCTTCCTTCCTCCTCCGTATTTCATTTTTATTATACTTGTCTGATATATTCTTGCTCATTCCTTACATTCAACTTTTCATAGAACTATCATTTTCTTACAATTCTTATAGAGAAGGATGTAGTTATATAATGGTTTTTGAAAAATTAAAAATGTTTATTCTTTACTTAAAAATCATTTTAATCACATTCATAACATATTTCAGTTTTATTCCAACATTGTTTGTGTTTTTCAGTTATTGTAGGAACATGTTTCATCTTTGGCTATCCATTATTTAACTGAATTGTTAATAATTTGGAGACTTTACTACACATTTATGTTATTAACATACATGAATATTTCAAGTTAGTAAGTAACTTCTATCGGTGTAATAACTTGCCTATCCTATTCCCTATTCTCTTCACCTTCCATATGCAGGGCAAAAGTTGCTACATGATAGCATTTCCAAAAGAAGAGACAGAGCTTCTTTGTGGCAGGTGTACGTGTGTGACATCGCAGGTGTTGTTGTTGATGTTTCTTCACCAAACACTGTGCCGGCCAGTGCTCTGGTAGACAATTCACAGCATGCAGCCTGGGTGATACTTCTAAAGTCAATGTTTTTCTTCTTCTCTGACTGAGGGTATTCTCCTCCCACAGTAGACGCACAATTCAATAGTCCAAATTCCTAACTGTTAGCACTCATCAAACATATGGGGTGAGGAGTCTGAGAATAAATGCACAGTTTCTTTACATGCTAGCAAGAAATGCTGAGGCATATTTGATGCAGCTTCTCTGAGGGTGCCAGGGGAATTGATCCCCAATCAGAGGAGTAACCCATCCATTAACCCACTCTTATAGGTTGTTCTTTTTTTCCTATATCTGCATTTCCTGCATTTAAATTTCTGCCACAACTACAGGGTTCTAGGTCAGAATGCCACTATATCTGTCAAGGAACACCTTTGTTGAAATCTTCATCTCAAAAGACATTGTCTTCCCACGTACATTGAAGTATCATTCTCAATAGCCAAGAGGAGGACACAACTGAAGTGTCCATTAGAAGATGAATAGATAAAGACATTATTGTGTAAGTAATGGACACTTGAATACCGGTGTTTGTTGCAGCACTGTTCACAATAGCCAAGCTACAGAAGCAACCTAGAGGCCTTATGATTGATGAGTGGATTAAGAAAATGTGATATACACGTAATGGATTGTATTCAGCCATAAGGAATAATGAAACCATGTGGCTTGAAGGTAAATGGATGAATTGGAGGACATCATGTTAAGTGATGTAAGCCAGCTCAGAAAAACAAAGGTCACATGTTTTCTCTCACATGTGGGAGATAGATACAGTACAAAAGTAAGCAATGTTTTCAGAAACAGATTACACTAAGGGGAGAGGGAAGTAAAAGAAGGAAACTGAGAAGATAAATATGGATAATGTACTTTCTATACAAAAATGAATACAAAATTTTTAAACCTTTTGAAAACAGCATAAGAAGGGGACTAAGGTAGAAGGAGAAAAATAGAGGAGATGAAACAATTCAGATTATAATACATATATACATGGAAATGTCACAATGAAACTTCTTGTATAGTTTCTTAAACAAAATACCTTTTTTCAAAAATGGAAAACAGGAAGGTAAATCAGGTCCTATCTGGAGTCTAGTGCCAGTGGAGTGGCAGAGGATATAAGGAAAGAGTATAAGAGGATGAATATGGTGGATTACTATGTACTTATTTAGAAAAATGGAAAGAGAAATGTTGAAACTATTCCAGGAGTGGAAGAAGGGAGGATAAAGGAGATGATGGAGGGGGCAAATTCAGCTATGATATACTGTAAGAAATTTTGTAAATGTCACAATGTATCCCCAGTACAACAATAATATAACAAAAAAGGGAAAAATAATGAAATATTGTTCAGTCTTGCAAAAGAAGTTGCTCATCATTTACAACACTGTAGATGATCCTGCAGGGCATTATTTGAAGTGCAATAAGCCAGGCACAGAAAGACAAATACTGAATGAACTAACTTTTGTGTGAAATTTAAAAAATGAGTCCAGGAAAAGAGAAAATGCAATACAGGTTACCAGGGTCTGGAGGGAGTGGGGAAAATGGGACTATGTGGGCCAAAGACTAGAAGGTTGCAATTATAGGGAGTAAATAAGCCTAGAGGTCTAACACAGTTTACGGAATCATATTGCATATTGGTTATTTCCCAACAGAATGATTTTAGGTATACTTACCATCAACAAAAAAGAAAGAAATCTGAAAAGAAAAGAAAAGTCCGTATGTGTGATGAGGGATATTACTTGACTGAAATAATCACTTCATTATGAATTAATGCATCAACACACTTATACCTTGAATACATACAATAAAATTTCAAAACATAAGCAAAGAAAATGCTGCATTTTAGCAAAATTTGACAGTTAGCAAATTAAAATGTATAAAAGTTAAAGTCAACAAATAGTCATTGCTTTATTCCTATTATAATCTGTCCTTGTGTTAACCAGAAAGCTAAAAGAAATATTGGGAGGCTGAGATAAGGAAGACAGCAGTCGAGGCTGGCCAGTACAAAAAGTGAGACCCTCAAAAATAACCACAGGAAAAAGGGCTGTACACGTGGTTCAAGTGGTAGAGGGCTTGCCTAGCAAGCATGAATCAAAAAAAGTTACAGAAATGGTACCAAAAATAAACTGGAAAGTTCATTACTGTGGTCAGAATACATTACTTGGTAGCTTGTGTATCCAAGCTACTGTTCTAGTCACTGTGGCTGTAGAAGCAGATGCCATATTCTTGACTTTATGGAGCTTGTGCTCCAAGAGGAGCTTTTATTTCCCTTTATAAAGGAATGCACATATATTTTAAATGCTATCATAATGTAAGACTGAATGGAAGCAAAGCCAGATTGAAGGCTAGAACACTCCACAGAATGCTATGATACATGGAGTCGCCAAGAGTGCCATCACTGAGGAGCAGATATTTTAATATAAATATGAAATTGCTTAAAATTATGGCATATTATCATTTTTAAATAATTCTTTACAGCTAATAATCCTATCTTTATTAAAGTGAATGTATAGACTGGATGCATTAAATCTCACTGTGTGGGACCAGTAAGTGTAGGATCCCTATTTCGTGGAGCACTGCAGGTGCTGTCTCCTCAGAGCACTTTGCCTCCACATTTCTCAAAAATAAACTAGGAATTTTTCTCTCATTTATTTTTACATAGTTCTATTACTCACTCAGGTCCATTTGCAGTAAATGAACTGATTTAGAATAGACAACTGGAGTGTCATGAATTGCATATTTTTGCATTGAATCTGAATATGAGAATATGCTTTGGAATACCAAGAAAGCTATAGGTTTGAAATTATGTGATAGACACTGACCTGCAGGGGAAATATCAACACACACACACACACACACACACACACACAGAGGTTAAACATTAATTTGCCTTACTAGTTACTAAGAATATAATATTAATAGTATTAATGTAACTTTGGATGAAAGAATTAAGCATAATTCCACCATAAAAATCTAGTTTTTTACTGATACATACATCATATTCAGTACAGAAACATTTGTATATATTTTACATAGCTAAATAAAGGTTTATCATTACTCCTAAATATATTGTATAGGCAAGAAGTGAACAGGAAGACACCAAGATTATCTACTTAAATAGTTTTTGTAATAATTAAAAAAAAGAATAGAAACAACACAAAGAACTGTCAATTGGAAAATAGCTATAGAATAAGTGCAGGTTAAAATGAATTTTAAATATACACATATGTATTTATATACATATATACATATAAATAGCAAAAGTAACAAAAATGTAATGAAGAACATCTTCAACATAACTTGAATGAAAGTTTAAAACTCCAGAAACAATAATATTAATTTAAGTTTTCAGGCATATTAAAATTGTGCCTTATATAATAAATGGTGTACAATGACATAAGTTTATTAGAGCAATAGTCTCCAGAGAGTGAAAGATGGGGAAGAATTGGAAGTGTCAATTCAAGGGAAAATTGATGCATTTTATAATGACTTTGTCTAAATTTTCTAGAAGCAATATGTTTAAATGATAATTGCAGACTGTGGATTTAGATGGTTGTCACATAGTCTCTGCATGTCTGATCACTTTAAACTGTTTTTCTCAAATTAAGTTGCAAAACAAAAACTTCTCCTTCAATGTACTATTTATTCAAACCCCATTTCAACTAAAAATAGGTTAGTAGCTGGTCATAGGCACTTAAGCCTGTCCTAGTAACTTGGGAAGCTGAGATAAGAACAACTCTGGCTCTAGTCCAGCATGGGCAGAAAAGTACATGAGAACCCATCTAAACAAAAAAAGCTGGGTGTGGTGGAACATGCCTGTCAATCTACCTACACCAGGAAGCTTAAAATAGGAGGATCAATGTCCAGGATAATAAGGGAAAAAATGAGACCCTGTCTCAAAAGTAACCAGAAGGAAAAGGACTGGGGAAGTGGCTCAAGTAGTAGACTGCTTGCCTAGTAAGAATGAAGTCCTGAGTTTAAACCCAGTCCTGATCCCTTACCTCCCCTTTAAAGAAAGCAAAAACCAAACCAAAACAAACAAAAAAAAGTTGATTGCATTTTTCTCCAATAAGCTGAAGATTCCTCCACGAAGAAAATTCTAAAGTAATTAATTTCTAATAACACATTAGAACTACTTAACATTTATGTGAACTTTATTATTTACTAAGATATATTTAATTTACAATTTATTTGAATAATAATAAAATGATCACTATCTGAATTACACAAAATATCTCATGGGTCAGTAACTGGAGTTTTGTTATTACACTTTAGTCTTTTTGTTCTTATTTTGTAATTAAAATTTAAATATTGGTGATAAGACTCCAAACGGAAGGACTTCATTTCATATTAATATTTGAAGCTATTTATAAAGAATACTCAAGACAAATCTAGATGTTCGATTTTATAATCATCTTATAAAAATATCCACATTACAGATTACTATTGAGAACTGTAAATAATAAATTCAGACAAAACAAGAGCTATTTAATGCACTATAATAATGATCACTATTGAGAAATCAAGCACACATTTAAAAAAATCTCAACAGTCTCACTTAATTTAAAAAAGCAAATGCATTTCTTGCATGAATGTGGGTTTGTTTCACTTTTTCCTTTCAGATTTTTAAATTAAGTAAATAAATAACAAGATAAGCAAACTTCATATTAAACACATGGTGTTTTCAATATTTTCAAACTTCTAATAAAACAAATCTTCAACCCCAATATTTTAACACCAAAACATAGCTAAAGGGACACAATATTTTTTGGAATTGCCCATCTGCTTTAGGAGGGACAATTTTAGGTGATAGTCAGTTTTTAATAATAATAGCTGACCTACCTTTTCATTAGACAAGACAATGTTATAAGGAAAAGGATGCAATAAAAAATGCTTCTATTATAGTAATTAAGAAGATAAAGTGGAATATGAACTTCATATTATAAACATATAAAACCCTAAATAATTTATTTTCTAAATTTCTACCTTTCATTGTTGGAAACACACATTTAATGCAATGGATTGCAAATTTGTAGACAAGAGAAGAAAATGGACATTTCTGCTTTGGTGCTGACGGTACTAGACACACTATTGCTCCTTCAACAACAGGTGAATTATAAAACTCTAACCCCCTTTCAAGGAGTTGAAGATCTTTCTAGGTGAATGGAGATCAGTGACTATTTTCTTCTCTGGGGCAATTTGCTTTACCTTTGCTAAGAATGAAGACAGTGCCATCACAGTCATAAGGGCTCTTGTGGAGAAAGTAACCATTGCAGATTTTGACAGAAATGACACACTGGACTCTTATGGAGTTCTTGGAAGACAATCAGGTTTTTCTCATGGAATTTTTACTGAGCATTAGATTGTATGAATTCTGGAGAGCTGAACCAGAAGGAAGATAAAACGCAACCAACATGCAAAAGATTTGAAGACAAAATTCTTCTTGCAATAAACCATAGATCTTGTCTACCAGATATAGGAAACAAAGATGGAGTGATTGTGATAGAAGCTAATTGACAGCAGTTTTGTGGCCCAAAATGATACAGTTGATCTTGGTAAATGTTCCATATACATTTAAAAATAAATATCATTTTCTATTAGATCATTCTACAAATATCAATTAAGCAAATTTGGTCAGGTAGAATTGTTTAAATCTTGGAAACCCTTACTGATTTTTTATCCTTTTCTGTTTATTGAAGTAGTTATTTAAAAATATCTCCTTTGCTGGATGCTGGTGGTTCCCACCTGTAAAACTAGGCTGAGATCATGAATCTGGCTCTGTGAGAAGTATGGATCCAGATAGCAACTGACCCTACTTTGCACAATGGAGAGGTATGATGAGTATTTGAAGACATAATTCAGGCTTACATCTAAGTTTACATATAGTGCAAATCACTGCTTAGAAGACAGCCAGGTTTTTCTCATGAAATTTTTACTGAGCATTGGATTGTTTGAATTCTAGAGAGCCAAACCAGAAGGAGATAAGAAGCTTTATTAGGCTTCTTAAACCACAATTGTAACAATGGGTTAAACAACTGTTTTCTGAGTACATAGTATTTTGGTGATCCCAGAATGGTTTTGGATATATTTTTCCAATGGTTTGTTGTATAGTACTCTTATTAAATGTATAGATTTTAATAATTTTGAGAAAGAAAAGGATGTAGGTAACATTTTGGAATAGTTCCAGTTATAATTCATTGGTAAGGAGAATAAGAATCAAAATGACAAATCAGGATGATTTGTTTTTGAAGAAACAATAAATCACAAATGTATTTCCTAATCAGCAAAATCTGATAGCTTGAGCTCTTTGTTTTGTTTTGCTTTGCTTTAATGTGAGCTTGCCAAATATAAGATTAATTAGTAGGATGTACAGTGATTAGAATTTCCTTTCTTCTGAAGAAGTGTTAGGAGTAGCTGAACCTTAAGAGAATGTGCCCACACTAGCTAAAGCTAAGAACTTCTTGAAGTAGTAAGGGGAGAGAAACAGTCTCCATTCAGAGGAGTAGCAGGCACTTGTATAGTGTTGATGGGATAGAAGATGCTAAAAAGCAGAATTTCCAAAAAGGGAGTAGTCATCAGCATTGGAGTTGTTGTCCTCCAAGGTACTTTTAGGGCTACCTTTTCTCCTATACACCCGTCCAGAGAAATCTATTCATAGCATCTGCCTTAACCTGTGTCCCTTATTAGACAGGAACAGGGTCATATTTGCTGGAAAATATAGGTCATCTGAGATTGCCTTTTGGGGGTGTCTGACACTTAAAAAATAGAACCATAATCTCTTGTTTAAAAGCTTGGTGTATTATTTGTACACTTTGCCTAAGAGGTAGAACAGTGAAAGTGATTGTCAATTAATAAAACTCACCAATCATTAACTTTTTATAGGCACTTGAAGTTTGAGATGTCAGTTCCACAGCATAAAATGCATAGTACCAAAAGAAAAATCTTATATGAATAAATGGAATCATCAACATACAAAAAATGAGTTCTATTTATATTGATCAGTTTTAATCCCATAACATGATTCAATAATGAGTTGGCCACTAGCATAATTATGAAGCAGGAATGAATGTAAAAAGATTTCATGGTATCTGAGACAATTATTGCAATGTAAAGATATTTGTGGTATCTATTGAAGACAATGTCTCAGGTACTGCTAATACTATCAGACAACCAAAAGATAGGTTTTTAAACTTCATGGAAACACAATTCATATATGATCCATCAACGAGTTGCTTACAGTCTTAAGCATGGACACTTCTATTTGACTGGTTGTATCATTTTGTGGTTTTGCTCCTTAATTTTTTAAAAAAATTAATCTTTCACATAAAATTTGTACAGATTATCGATGTGAAGTATGAAGAATTTTCACTGATTCATGGAGTGTAGCTCTGTGGGGAGTGGGTACTTAGCATATGTAAGGTCTTATATTGAGTTCCTAACACCAAAAAAACAAACAAGCAACAAATAATTTCCAAAGATAGTCATAACCACATTATGGAAAAAGTGAGAACATTAACAAAACTCTGGAAGCCTTCTTTTGTTCTCCTCTCTGGTCATCAACCCACAAATGGCAAACAAATATGTGATATTAATACCACAAATAACTTTGTCTACGTTTCAACTTTGTACACACAAATGGAGCACTATAGTATATACCTTTTATCTCTGACTTCTTTTGTTTAAAATTAAGGTTATAAAGTAATGCTGTGTGTAGTTAACTTTAATTACAATGCAGTATTCCATTATATAAAATGTAATTATTTATTAATTTATCTGTCCATTGTCTGCTGATGGACATTTCAGTCATGTCACTTTTAGTAGATATGGTTCCTTTTCCTTTGGGTATATACTTTAGAGTCAATTTATAGGGTCCTAAGGAATGAGTTTTAACAATCTTTTCATGCTGCCACCCATTTGGATAACTTCTTTTATGAAATCTATGTCATTTAACCATTGTTTTATTAGCTTGCTTCAGTACTTTTAAACTATTGATTTCTGGTTATTCTTCATGAATCTCATGTAAGACCGAAAGTCTCTAAGTCAAATTGGGAAGATATACAGAATTTTAATAATAATTTATAGTTACATAAAAGACTTTACAAATATGCTCTTATTCTATGATCTGAGTGTCCCCTCCAAAATCCATATGTTGCAATTTAAGCACCAATGTATTAAGTGATGGATTTTTGGGAGGCATAAGTTATAAATTCATTGTCCTTACAGATGGGCTTTTAATAATGGGCAGAGGGGCAAGGTTTGCCCTCCTCTGCCCTTCTGCTATGTGAGCATGCACGTTCATCTCTTCTCGCCCTTACCTCTCTTACATCCCTTCCTCCATGTGAGGACTCAGAATTCCTCTTCCCTGGAAAACATAGCAACAAAGTCCCATCTTGGTGGCAGAGAGATCATACCTCATAGATAATGATCCTGAGGACTTCCTCTTGGACTCTGAATCTCCAGAATAATGAGAGAGAAATTATGGTTCCTTATAAACTACATAGTCCCAGGTATTTTGTTATGGTAGCACAAAATAGACTAACATACGAATTAGTGGTAAAATCTAAATTATGCCTTTGTTTTAATAGATGCTTTTTATAGGTATTAGAATTCTATGTTGGTATTAGTTTTCACTGTATTATGTTTGAGTCATATTTTGAGAACACTGTTTTTTTCTAGTTTATTTATTGAACATCTTTATAGTGGTAATCATCTCCTCCCCTTATCTTTAATGCTAACTACTTCTTTAAGAATGTCTTTAAGAATGTTTATATGAAATATTGCTTAGCTCTAGGCAATTTGTGTGTGTAGTTTGTGTCTTTGTGTGTGTTGACTAGACCAGAGTCCCAGAAGTGGTCTGATAGACAATAATGTGAGTTTGACTGAAAACTAGCCCCTCAACTTTAGGCAGCACCATAAATAGGTTTAAGTATTACTTCCATCAGAATAATTTAGTTATAAAAATCTTAGGAGAAAGGAGTTGTCTGGAAAGGACCATCATCATTTATGTAGACAATGAAGATGTAAAGTTTAACAAAGCTTTTGATTGTCTAGCAAACATCAATTTCCACAAGAAAATGTACAGGTTAGAGGCAATGTTTATCTTTTTAAAATATAAGGGGGTATTTTATCAATTTCCATATATTTTCCCTGTGCCAATGAATTAAGATACTAACCAGGAAAGTTAAAATAGAAATTTCTTCTCTTTTTTTAAAGGTTTGAGGCAAGAATGTGAAGATTAAATAACTTATGTTTTCTTTCTGTTCTTTCTCATAAGATGGATTCAATTATGAGTAACCTTGTGGCCAACTCAATGGAAGATTGATTTTTAATATTGTAATGTACATAATAATATTAAACAAAGAAAAATCTATTTATATGATTTGACAATATTTACTTTTTATTTTCCAATCCTTAGTAACCTAATCAGATCTGGTACGTGGTATATCTGATAACCTTTTGTTTAAAGAATGTGAGAAATACAGAAGGTAACTATACCTTAGGCCTGAGAGTTTCCTATATTTGTTTTAACATGTTTTCTTTAAGTATAATGTTTATTTGAGTTCAAAATTAAAGCCACAATTTCCTTTTGTAAGGGATTAGGGAAAAAGCTTTAGTTTAAACATGAATTTTAAGCTTAGTATTTATGTTTGAAAGTTATTTGAAATAAAAATATCACATTAAACATGTAAGGGAAAATGAAATAAGGTCAATACTATTTGCTTGAAATATGCCATGGACAAGAGTTCATGTCTCTCAAATTCAATTTCAGAGCAAAACGTTACTAGCAGAACTCCTGAGCCAGTGCAGTGATAGCCTCAGAACCATTACTTCCCTCGGGAGACCAAACCTGGCTTCTTAAACACCAAATGCTAATCACTACTCCTCAAAGACTGCTGATCCTTCCAAAATATTGTACATGTCTTACAAACTCGTTGATTTTCTGCCTCACAATCAATTGGATTAGACTATCTTAGGCATAGTACAAATAAATTGAGAGCCATCTCCTCAGAAATTCTTTTCATGTGCCTACTTGGGTTGGTTCCTTGGAAACTTTTGAAACTCAATGAATCTACATATTTTTCTTCACTTATACTGAGAAATTGACATTATGACACTGTCACCATTTCAGTGGTCTGTGTCTCCTGTCCCCTAAAAGTACTTTCTCTTTGAATGCTGCTTTCATACTGAATGGTTTCTTCTAGGAGTGTAGTTTCTCTTGATCTTGCTGTCTTCTGTGATATTCCTTCTGTACATTTGCTCTATTTCCTAATGACAGTTTTTCTCCTTTGAAGGATTTTCAAGGTCATCAAAATCATTTTCCCATATTCTATGAATTTTAGGTTGAGCCTTGCTTATTTTGCTAAAAATAATGACCTCTAGTTCCTTCTATTTTTTGTAAACATGATTTTGTTTTTCTTAATGGTGGAATGCTCCTCCATTGTGTATGTATACAACATTTCCTTTATATACTCATTCATTGATTGGCAGCTAGGGTGACTCCATGACTTAGTTATTATGAGCAGTGTTGTAACAAACATGGTTGGGCAGATATCTCTATTGTATGCTGGCTTTGATTACTTTGGGTATACACAAAGGAATGGCATAGCTGGATCATATGGTAACTCTATTTTTATTTTTTTTGTAGAACTTCCATGCTTACTTCCATAGTGGCTGCATTAATTTATATTCTTACCAACATTTTTCCATGCATCCTCTCCAGTATTTATTTTTCTTGATGGTAATTATTCTGACTGTGGTAAGATGGAATCACGATGTAGTTTTGATTTGCATTTCTCTGATGGCTAAAGAGGTTCAGCAATTTCCATGTATTTATTGGCCATTCTTCATTTGAAAAGCATCTGTTCAGTTCATTTGCACATTTATTAATTGGATTGTTTCTTATTTTGGTAACTTTTTCAGGTTTTACATATATTCTGAATATTAATACTCTGTTAGATGAATAGCTTGCAAAGATTTTTCTCCTCTTCTATATGTTGTCTTTTCACTCTATTAATTGTTTCCTTTGCTATGCAGAAGTTTGATTCAATCTATTTTGCCAATTATTGGTATTATTTCCCAAGTTTGAGTTTTATTCAGAAAGTTATTGCTTATTCCTATATTTTGAAGTTTTTCATTTGTTCTCCTCTAGTAGCTTCAGAGTATCAGATATTAATCTCTTTGATCCATTTTGAGTTCCTTTTTATACAAGGTGAGTGGAGAGAATTAAGTTTTAGTCTTTTACATGAGAATATCCTATTTATCCAGCACCACTTATCAAAGAGACTGCATTTTCTCCAATGTATGTTTCTGTCACTTTTGTTAAAAATCAGATGGCTGTAGCTGCATAAGCTTATTTCTGGGTACTCTACTCTATCCTGTTGCTCTATGTGTCTATTTTTGTGCCAGCACTTTGTTACTATGGCTGTATGGAACAATTTGAAGTCAGGTATTGCAATATCCGTAGCATTGCTTTCTCCTGTCCTTCCAGTGGTTCTTATACTTGCTAGGCAAGTGCTCTATCACTTGGGTCACATTCTCAGCCCTTTTTCACAGCTGTTTTTCAGATAGGGACTTGTGTCTTTGATTTGAGCTCACTCAGAGTGCAATACTCCTGCTCATACCTCCTGTTTAGTTGGAATTGCATGCAGGTGCTACCTCTACCAACTTGTCAGTTTTATACTGTTTTACTCAAGATTTCTTTGTTCATGGTGTTTTGTGCTTCCATATGAATTTTAGGATTGCTTATCTAGTTCTGTGAAGAAAGTCATTGATATTTTGGTGGGGATTGCGTTGACTCCCTAGACAACTTTGGTAATATGGCCATTTCACACTATTAATCCTGCTGGTCATGGGTTTTTCCACCTCCTGATGTCTTCATCAATTCCTTCAGTTGTTTATTACTTTTATTATACAGGTCTTTTCACATGTTTGACTAGCTTTATTACTAAACTTTGGATCATAATAAAAAATAGATACCAGGAGTTTATTGTTTGAACTTTCTAGTGAGGGATTTTTATGTCTGTTTAATTACACAACCTACTTTATAAAACCAGTGAATCTGAGTGTATTGTAAAGTTTTTAGAGACAACACCTATAATCCCTGCACTGGAAAGGTAGAGAGAGGTATGAGGATTGCAAGTTCAAGGCCAATCTGGGCTACTTAGCTAGACCTATTTTCAAATAAATAAATAAATAAAAATACACAATATATTAGAATTGAGGTTTGTGAGTATTTAAAGGGAGGTAGTAAAATATTACAGGTGAATGTATCAATTTTAAAATCATCCAAACCTGACTTTTAGTCCCAGGTTTACCACTCACAAATGCATAATGATGGGCAAATGAAATTTTTTTCACAATTTAAATGCGGGCAGGGGAGGTGGCCCAAACAATGCATACACATGTAAGTAAATGTAAAAACTATAAAATCAAAAAAAGAACAAGAAAATGTGGATCACCTTAAAAAATTGAAATGTAGATAATTATACACCATATTTCACTTGTTTGTTGTGTTAATTCTGTGAGATACAGCCAAACATTTTGATCAGTATCACTGTTGCATCCTCACCATCCTTTCCTATTAACTGATATTTAATTAAAGTGGGGTCTCAGAATGCAGGCTCAGCAAAATTTACATAACTAATTTCCTTGTTCAGCAGTTGCCACCTAGCAAGCAGAGTCTATCGCATTTCGTGTTTGTGTCTACATTCTGGTTACCCCTGCTTGTGAAGATAAAATATAGGAGAAACAAACTCAATGCTTTTGGTATTATCATCTCTGCCTCTTTACTACTATGCAACCCATAATACCTTAACTTTTCTGATTTCAGTAATTTTCCCCTGAACACTAAGAATTTTTGTAACTTTCACTAATTTCTGTTGCTTTTGAGGCAGTTATTCCTTAAAATCAGTATTACTGATCATAATTTGTGTACAGTAAAACTGAAACTCAGAACTTTTAACAACTATAAAACAACTACCACAGTTACAACACTCCAAAGATTTTTTCCCCACGTCCCTTTGAAGTTGAGACTATTTTAAAACCATTAATATTATGTTTCCACTGTTATGGGGTTTTCAAATTAATTTACTCTGGGCTACTTAATTTGGGCTTATGCTTTACTTTAACCTTGTAAATGGTAAATTATATTAATTTTGAGTCCTTTAGCTCAAAACAGACAAATAAGAGTTAGGATAAGGAACAAAATTAATTGAAAAATAAACCATCTTTATAGCCCAAGAGCATGGATTTCCTTTTTTCATTATTCTGTTCTTATGGTAGAGGTAGATTTTGTAAACTTCATAAACAAAATGTTTAAAAAAGACTCATTTGCCATCAAGCTTTTAGGTGGAGACTATATCATATTGATTTTTGAAACATTGATCATATAAATACTTGAAAAATAAAATAATTTCTATCAAAGATTTTTTAAAATACCCTTGATTGATAACTATAAAAATAATATTCTAGGAACTTTCTTTCAGGTTGGTTGCATATAGCAATCACCACACTGTTTTCCAAGTCAACAACCATACATGATGAAAATTCAAATAAAACTGAATTAGCAACCATAACAAATATCTGGGCTTATGGAAAATGAAGTCACATTTGTTTAGGAAACTACTAAATCTAGGTAAGAATAAGACCACTGTGACATTTGAGCTACTACCTGTTCACCCTCCCATCTCAATACCACAGCAACTGTACTGTGGGCAGGTACAACTAAAAAACTGGGTTCCCTCTATCCTAAGCTCCTGTTTGAGGGCTGAAGATAGAAATTTATTAGTCCTGTCACAAGGCCTAATTTAATAAGGCTAAGGTTACAGAACAATTTATGCTCCAAAAGAAGAATTATAAAAAACAACAGAGCAATCTGCTAGCAATTAATGGAGGTTATGAGATAGGTTGAGTCAATTGATACCAATGCTCCACCAGGGGAGGTCATCAGTTCCTCTCACCTCCCTCCTCAGCACTGTAATGAGGAGACTCCATTCTAGGCCCACATGACTGAGATCTTGGCTCCTCTTCATGAAGCCAGATGTGACTCATCTGAGAGTGATGATAATGAGATTCACGTAAGTTTCACAATGCTGCATTAAACATCTTGTTACTGTAACAAATGCCTGAGATAATCAGCTTATAAAGAAAAAGGGTTATTTAGGCTCAGAGTCTTGGAGACTTCAGCTCATGGCCTATTGGCCCCTTTGTTTTGGGCTGTGGCTACACAGTACATCATGGTAAGAATCTGTCGTAGAGGATGACCATTCACCTTGTGGCCAGAAATGAAAGAGAGGAAGAGACCAGGATCCCATAATCCCTTTCAAGCATGCCCCCACAATTTCAGACCTCCCTATGGATCACACTTCTTAAAATTTCCACATCCTACCTACAAGGTCTCTATGGGCATTAACACTTCAACACATGGACCTCTGGGGAACATTTCAGATCCAAAGTATAGCACATACTAAGAAAGAGAAATTGAGAGCACCAGAGGCTGCTCCGCACCAGCTCAGCATCCTGTTCCTAAGGCAGGAGTCATTCTGAGTGAGGGGGACCATCTCCCCATGTCAGATAGCAATGGAATGAAAGTGCTGTCCATGGGGTGGGGTAGCCTGAAGGAACAGAGACCTAATCTTCATTCAAATGAGTTGACTTTATTTATAACAGAGTGCAAGATTTTATTGGCAATCAATTAGGAATCAATGGCTCCATAATATCAATACACTATATAGTAAACCTGAAAGAAGTTTATTAGAGAAAAGAGGGGAAGAGATAGCTAGGAAGAGTTCTTTTGGGAGTGGAACAAAATACTGGTCTTCTGTCAGGCCATAAATTTAAAAGGGATGATTACAGAGTGTTTTATGCTTCAAGACGGACTGTTTTTTTTTTTAAAGAAGTGTAATCTACTGGTAGTTAAGGAGGTTAAGGGATATGTTGATTCCAATTGAAACCACTAGGAGCCAATAGAAAGAAATCAGGGAAGGAATCAAAGACAGCCTTGCTAAAAACCATATCCATCCAATTTGTGCATACCCAGGGCTTAGCTCTTAGGGATCAGAGAGAAACTTCACTGAAATAGTCCAGTCAAATCCATGTGTATGAATATATACACAAAAAAACAGAATAAGCCCTGAGGAGAAGGAAATCAATACTATAGTTGCTATACTATCTAAACTGTCCAGCTTTCAAAAAAGTCTGTCCCATACAATGAAACAGGAAAGTTGACACATATGCAGAAAAAATGGAATTAAAACATTTTTATTTTATAGGAGAAAATGACAAACCTAAATATATTAAATCCATTATATATATATAAATAATATCCATATTTTATTATGTTCTTGATAAATGTCTACTTGGAAAAAATCAGTAATTAAATATTAATATTTAAGGTATTGAGAGTAGTACTATTGAAGGCTAGAACATGGCTTAAAGTTAAAATGAGGATTTCCATATGAAATCTTGATACAAATCTTCAATTTATTTTTATTATCTATGAGGAAAATGAAATTATTTAGAGAAATCACCATATGCTATTTATTTATGTGATATTCATTGTTAAGAACTGCATCATTGCTGGCAGAGAAATACTCAAATACATGGTAGATTATTAATCTCTAAAATTCCCTTGATTTGGGTGCAAAATTCCAGATGAGGTTCATATAACATGTCACTATTAATTAGGTGAGAAAATTCCTGCTGAGCAGCTTATTGCAAACAAAATAAATGGTTTTCATTAACTAGTAATTAACCTGACTACATTACGAAGGTCAAAATTAGTCTATGGCATACAACACCTTACCAGCTGGTTTCAAAAGATAAATTTATCAATATAAATACTCTCTTGATAGATATAAAATGATAAAGCAGAATCATATTAGGTGAATAATTAACAAGTAAATACCTAATAGAATGGACTTGTATGTTATATATTTAGAATAAATTAACTTTTATTGATACTTCTGGCTATCATTTATTACCGTGTATGATAACTTATATTTTCTTACTTAATTTTCTTTGCAACATTAGAATGTGATTCTATTATTTCCAAATTAAATAATTCAGAGGGAAATAATTATTAATGAAGAATACAGGTGCCAAAATTAAAATATAAGTACTTAAATAACAGTTGACTGATGAATACTAGTAAAATATATAAAGCATATGTTAGTGTGTAAGTAAACAATTGCACATGTTTGTAAGCAATGTGAATGCTAATTACATGTGCATAAATTTTTAAATAGTGGAATTATATTGCTTGACAAAAGTAGGGATATGGTAAAATTGAGGAAATAAGATTTAATTTGCCAATTTATTGCAAATAATATTCAAAAAGTAAATGTTTGATAATTGTTTTTTAGTTTCAAGTTAAAAAGTCCCTTGAGGGTTGTTTAGGTCTTCATCACATGCATTTGGGAGAATCACAAACTTAGGTCCATAGGTAGAGTCCTCAGCAGCAGATACAACTGAGGTCAATAGAGTTACAATCTGGACTGCTGCACTGTGACAAGGCGGAATTCTAGGATGACAGGTGATTTAGTGCTCTGTTCTGAGATCCTCTGATACTCAAAAATCACCCAGCAATAGATAAAATAGCTAATTTTTATCAGGTATGTATATGCTGGAGGATAAAAGTGTTTTACTTGTAATTACAGATTGGTGAGTCTGAGTTCAGTGGTTGAGAGATTTTATGTGGAGTTTGATATAAATTTATGAAAAAGATAAAATAAACTGGCAAGGTGAAATACAATATCCTATTATGGAGAAGGGATTCTTGCTTGTTTGTTATCAATTAGATTTTCTTTTGATTTTTCAGGACTTGGTAACAAGAGATAAGAAAAGTGAAAGAAGCAAGAAAGACTAAAATGATCCATAGTAAAGAAATTTCCTCCAGGCTTGATAGCACCTGCCCTTACAGAGGCTGACCCAGGAGGAACATGAGTTTGCAGCCAGCCAGGACTACAAAAAAAGAACAAAAAACAAAAAAATGGAAAACAAACAACAGCAACAACAATGAAAGCTTTTCCTGCATTGTCCAGTAATGGTTGCCTTCCTGCTTCATAAAGAAGCAACTCTTCTGGAGATGGCAGATGTGCACTATAAATAAAATCAAACACACACACACAGACACACAGCTGTCAAGGACCACTGGGGAATGACAAAAGTCAGGCAGAAACTGGAAGAGAGTCCAAAACTGGGAGAAGTGGCACTGAGTTTTAAGACTTCGCATTTGAGGGCTGGCCTGGGGCAGAACTATAAAGGACACTTGGAAGTCTGAGACCCACTACGTGTCTGTTAGACACAGGCCAGAAAAAGGGTACAGAGGTTTCAGGAGCAACTTTCTTAAGACATGGGATTTGGAGTTCAACTTCTGCCAAGATAACTGTCTAAAATTTAAGCAATATTTTGAAAAATGTCTTTTTTGGGAGTAAAAATAACCATCCAGAGTATCAATGTGTTATTCACAATATTTGTGATATAATTCCAAATAACCAGTCACATGACTAGGAATGGCTCCATGCTCAAGATAACAAGCCCTCAAGCCACATAAACATAATGATCTCGACATTGGAATTAACAGACACAGGTTTTTATAAATAGTTATAACAATGCTTATGAGTTTAAAGGAAAAGCACAAAATAAATGAAAATGCGGGACAACTCAGAAGTGAAATGGAAACTGCTAAAGGAAATTGGAAATTTTAGAGCTGAAAATATCTGAACAAATGATTGAACTTACATTAGTTTCTAAGTAACTAAAAAAAAAAGCTACAAAACTGGAAGATAACACCAACATCATCATCATCAAAGTTATCTGATTGAACACAGACTGAGAAATGAACATTAGAGACTTGTGGAATGATGTCATTAGATCCAAACATACTGCAAATATGTTCTAAGAAGAATGAGGAGGAAGTAAATCATTATGAAGAAAGGAAGTACACCACTTCATTCTGTAGTCAAGTAATAAAGTGGACATTCAAATATGCCCAAAATACTAAATATATGAGTCTATATAAAAGGTTATCATTTTTATCTCTCAGTTTATTTGGTGTACATAAACAAACCAAAGAAAATATTTGTATTATGGAAATTATGGGATATACAGATGTATCATAAATGAGAAGTTTACATAAAGAATCCAGACATAAATGGGAATAGACAGTGGCAATGGTCCTGCATTTCATGAAGAGTGAGTGATATGATGCTAACTCTGAGTAGAATGGGAAAAGTTAAGGATGTATTTTTCAAGACCTAGAATAAGCAATGATTAGATCATTTAACGAATGTTTTAATTTTCTTCTTTGTGATAGCTAGAAGCAGATACTTGTTCAGTAACTTTGAATGCTATATTTGAAGTGTTTGAAAGGGTCATCATAGGCCAAATATATGTAATAACTTAGAACTTCTGAATAGATTTGTCCTCTAATCAATACAATGTGTTTTACTAAAAAACAAACATTTGGTTTGCTTTTATATTTTGAGTTATTTCATGAGGGATTTCAAATCTTGAATAAATGATACTAGAATAATAATGATCATGTTAATATTTTATCTTATAACACATAATTTTATACTTAACTTGTTATATGCTATTTATGTCAAATTAAATTGTTATATAATTTTATTTATGTCATAATGATTGTAATTTAGATAATTTATAAATTATATTCAACAATTCATTTAAACCCTTGTGCATTTTTTTAATTTAATTCAGTTTTTACCATTGTGTAGGGAAAGAAAAAATTGGAATTATACAGAAACATGAAAATTAATAAAATAGATAACAAAATCTTGTTAATTGGAAAAGCATGCCACAAAATTAAGTGACTGTGCACTGAACGGATATTCATTTTAGTATTTTCATACTTAGTAGTTTTGCTATTATTCGTACAAAAATATTTAGATATTTAAATGGTGTATCAGTCAGATGATTTCAAAGAAATAGGAGAAACTGGACATTGGTTTTAAGGAGTTTTTTTTCCTGAGGAAGCTGACAAAAGGCTGAAAACCTGAAAATTCAGGAACAGCTCATGGTGCAGTCCTGAACTTGAAATCTGCAGGCTAGAACTCGAGCAGGGTATCTGTGTTGAGACATAATTACTTCTTGCTCAGGAAATCTTTTTTTTCTCCTCTAAAGTTCTTTAACTTATTGGATGAGACCCACCCACATTTTGTGGGGTAATTACCTTTGCTCATATTTACCGACTCGCTTGCCAATCACATTTAAAAACACCTTCATAATAACATCTAGATTGTTGGGCCTCACAACTGGGTGTTATGACCTTGCTATGTTGATACACCAAATTCACTTTCACAATTGTCCTTTATTTTAGGTATAAATATAAGTTTTATGTATCAGTGACATGAGTAAATACAGTCAGTGAAATTAGTATAGTATTCTTTATTGACACAGTCATTGAGAGAAAAAAGACAAATAAAAACTGATATTTGAGAAATGTGATATCTTAATTGATCATGTATTCAGTGTGCAGTGTCCTCTGACATCTGTGAGGAATTGCTTCTAAGAGCATTCTCCCTCCCCTATGGATCCCAGAGCAGAAGATACTCAAGTTCATTACAGGATATTTTCAATGTCAATTTGCTCCTGACCTGCACACATCCTCTTGTATACTTTAAATCATCTCCAGATTACTCGTAACAACTAATCAATGTAAATGCTGTTTATAGGTGGTATACTTGCTTGTTTCAGGAATAGTGGGAAGAGAAAAGATC
This sequence comes from Castor canadensis, assembly GCF_047511655.1. Taxonomy (NCBI): domain Eukaryota; kingdom Metazoa; phylum Chordata; class Mammalia; order Rodentia; family Castoridae; genus Castor; species Castor canadensis. The sequence continues at coordinate 9,369,292 of NC_133389.1, forward strand.
TGTATGTGTTGCATACAGATGCAATGTTTTTCAAATATTTTCAGCCTATGGTTGAAATTTGTGATGCAACCCACAAATAAGGAGAGCTATTTTAAAGATTTCAAATCATTTACTTTAAAAACCCTTATTTATATTTTACATATTTAAACTTTATAGCTTAAAACACCTATTATTGGAAGCATGAAATATTACTTAGATTTCTCTCTCATTTGCCAAACTCCCTCACATGTCCAGATAAAGGGCCCAGTTTCTCACTAGGGAAAATACTAATGTTGAAAAGGTGGTTTCCCTTTTCTCTTTTTACATGGTTTTATCCTTTGCACATTTAAGATGAGTGCGGTGAAGTGACTGTTGTAAGAGTCATGTGTTACAGGGAGGCATTAGAAGCTCTGTAGTTTTCAAAGGCAGTGAAGAAAGTCTCATTAGCTAGATTACAGGTTGAGTCCATTACACTTTAGAAAATTTCACTGCTTTTTATTGATTTTTGAAGCAAATAGGACGTTTTAAATGAAGAAATAACCATTGAAATCCTAGAGTGGAGATGTTACAATTAGGTTCAGAAATGTTACTAGTACGTTTTTAGAAATAATTATTCATTTACTTATCCAGTAATGACACTGAAGAGACTAAATTCTGAAAATAAAAAACTTTGATGGCCAGATTTAGAAGCTTTGGAAGCAGAAAATGATTATCTTTGATCCAGGAATTCCACAACTAGGGAACACCTACACTTGATAAAATTATGTTTACTTGTTTTTGAGCTGCACAAAGATCCCAAATCAGTTTTAGTAATAAATATGCGACAACAATCCAAGAATTATAGATTAATAGAACAGTGGCTGAACAGTAGAAAAAAATAAATTAAATTAAATATGTTCTTATAAAAAATTGATTAATTTCAGGTGAACAGAAACTCTACTGGAAAAGATTAGGCAATGATATATTCTTTATGTAACTACCAATAACAATATAGCTTGTTTATGAACATGTATATGTGTAAAAGACTATGTAAAGCCACAGATGGAGAGAAACACTTAGTATCTCTGGCAAAAAAAGGAGGGAATATGGTTGGGAAAAGGTGGAAAATGGGCAAATACACACTATAGATGTTAAATTTGGGTTATGGTTATATAGGTGTCTGGTACATCAACCTCTCTATATTATCATTGCAGAAAAATCATAATTAAAGCAAGAGAAAATAAAATATGGTAAAAGAGTCTCAGATAACATATGGCTTTTTGAGAAAGGACAGTTGTACCTACTGATAAGACTTTATTTGTGTATTTCTTTATGTTTGAGACAGGAGTTTGCTATGTATGCAAGCTACTTCGACTGCTTCAGAATGTGTGTGTCACCAGGTCAGACTCTGGGTGAGACTCCTGCTTCTATTTGACCTCTCAGGAAGTAAGGCAATTTCATTTTTTTTCAACCAACTCTGCCTTTCTTCCTCCCTGAAAAAAAAAAATTTTGTTATCAATCAAAACTCCATAAGCATCTTCAAAATATGGTCTATAAATACTGCAGGACAAATAGGATAACTTAACTATAAAGTCTAGTCAGTATCCTTTATGACACAAGCTAGGTATGAATAATAATGACAAATTAGTGATTAATGCACAGTCAATAGTATGTTCAAGAGCTTGCTAAAATTTAATTCAATGTGTATCCTCATTTAATATTCAGCCGCAACTATTTCCAAAATCCCTAAAGTGTTATTCTCATAAGTAGTGCCATTTACAGAATCAAAAAAAAGAGATGTTTTCAATCTTGAGTAAAAAGCATGGAAGCTCTTGAATTTTTTTTTCTAATTGATAGCAGAGCTATCAAGATCCTTTTTGTCCTGTAAGTGATCACTTATACTGTTAGGAAAGTACAACTCTACAAACTGTGAGAAGAAAAAGTCTACAATAATGAAGTAGATAGCATCTGCTTGACTCTATAGAGTTATATACATAGAGAGAGGATTGGAGTCTTCTTTTTCCTGCACATACACACACACACACACACAAGAATGAGATTCCTTAATAGCTCCCTGTAGCTCTTATCAGAAAGTCAGTTAGGAATAATTCAAGCTCCACCCATATTTCATCTCCAATGTCACATTTTAAAATATAATCTAAAATGAACCACATAGTGAGGCACAGTTCTGCTTCTCAATGATGAAAAAAAAAGTCATTTTCAGAAGATTTTTCAAAACATGCAAAGTGAAATTATTTACACAGCCTTACAGCTGGTTTCCGGTATCTTTTCTATTTCTGCCATATAGAGTAATCAAAGTTCAAGTTGATTGAACTTTCAAGTTGAAAGCTCCTTAATTCTTTTTGAGTTTGCACCTTTTTGATAACAAAGAATTAAGGAATTTTCTTTGTAGTCACAGAAGTTACTTAGAAATGCTCTTAATGTGACTATTATATTAACACACAATATTATAGTAATCAAATTTTACTTGCATTTTCTGTCTAGAAATGATTTCCAGGTTAGAATAATATAACATACAAGTAAGTAGAAAGAAGCAATAATTCATTAAATGGATTTTTTAAAACTCAGGTTCTTCGGGACATTTTACCAGAATATTTTTTCAGTCATAGAAATATTTTGTTAAACTTCCAGGAAATTGTGCATGAATTCATGTCACGGATAGTTTTTATAATGTGTTTGCAATGTACTCTACCTTAGTTTCAGGCAGGAATATTATATTTAGATGGAATCTCAGTGATCATCTGACTATGACTTTGATGTGTAGATGAGGGAACTTAGATTCAAATAAGTCAGTGACTGGTCACAGGTATTTGACCTGTGGAGTCAAGAGCATTAAAGACCCAGGGTTATATTCATTCTGGAACTCTTGGACAGAGGTTTTCTTACTAAGGAATGTAAAAGATGAATAAGCCAATGGCTTAAGCCAACTGTAAAACTTCATTACCATCAAAATATTAATAAATTATTAACAAGGATAATTGTTGAGCAAGGGAATAAAATTTCTTATGTCATATCATCATATTTGAGGGATATTATTGGCAGTCAGAAACAATGACAGAAGAAAGTCTTGAAATGATTGTTCTTAAGTAATGTTTAATAACAATTTATAAATCTTCTATGTAAAAACCAGTTTCATGCCAAGAATTGTGCTTCTCATTGAGAATACCAGGATGAATAGCACAGACATGATTTTAAACCTCTCAAAAGCTTTGATGGAACACAGTGATATAAAAAAATACACTAAGAGAAATGATGAAACTACAATATGCACTTTAATACAATAATTAAAGTGCATATATATTGCTATGGGAGCTTTTTACTACATATGAGATTCAGGAAAACTACACGGAGTAAGTTCACCTTTAAGTAGTGTATTGAAAAGTGATAGGGTTAGCAAGGTGTCAAAAGTCTGGTGTGGGAGGGAGGAGAGAGTGTAGAGATAGAAAATGGAAGAGGTTTTGAAAAAGACGAGGAGAACAAGTCAGAGGCAAGACTGTGACCTTGGCCATGAAGGAGTGGAATTGGACTTTGGGATGTGTAAGGTGGACATGGGAGGTGAGAACAGAGACTGCTAGATCTTGCTTCATCAACCAAATCCAGTCTAGAGCCTTGCTCCAAATACTGGGCACACAGGAGGAAGAAAAGGCACGACCCCTCCCTCACATTTCCAATATGGAGTATTGAAGATTATGTGATGCTGTGGGGAGAGGGGTTGAAGCAATCTGAGCAGGGAAGGCCGCTGAGCAGTGTGTCTTACACAGCCGACTCAGTAGTTCTGTAGAGAATGAACTGAAGGGATGGGACCAGGTCTTCTAAGCAAAGGATCCTCAGGAACTGATTCTCAAGTTTGTTTCTTTTTAAGAATAGTTCCCTACTATAAAGAAGCCTGACCTGGACAAGGAGTGCAAAAAATACATGCTTTTTCATCCTCCACCCAATTCATTCTTTTAACAGAGGGAAAGCTGATGCTGTCATTCAGGAATATTTAGGAAAGGAGAAGAGAGTTTTCTAAGTGGGAAAAGATGCTAAATGTTGGAGAAGAAATAAACAGGGCCTCTGTCACTATTTGCTCTATTAGGAATCACTATATGATCTGAGGATTCTTTGTAAATATCATTGGTTCATCTTCCCAAACCTTCCATGTCTCACGTAGCCTTAGGGGAAGAATTTTATCTTCGTTCTGCTCTCATAAATCCAGATGATGTGAAGTCATCATTGGAACTCCTATTTTTTGAAGGTCAACTTGCCTAAAACAACTTGTCTTTTCTGTCTGCTTTTATTTTCCTACAATTTCTTCAAGAATCAGAACATAAATATAAACTACTTTTTTCATTTAACTTTTCCTCTTGTCCTTAAGTCTCTCTCTGAACTGTCACTTAATGTAATGTTTTTATGTTTCTCTTGTCATTTATCCCCCCTGGAGTATAGTGTGGTAACTCAGATACAGTGAGTATTTAGTAATACTTTGTGGGGATGAGTAATCCTTACTTTCATCCAATTTTTAAGCAACTGATCATCTGAATTTTGAATTTATTTATGTGAAGATGTTCTTAGCAAATAATGAGAATTTATATTTTAGAGCAGGGTGCCAATATAAAATATATAACTAATATGAACAGTAACCTGTAGTATTGGAATTAGGTATTAGCTAGTTGAAAAGTGGAGACTACATTTATGTTTGCTAGTTTTCATTGCAAATTAATTCAAATTAAATGGGGAGAATTTTTATTTAAAAATATGCTAAACAAGAGAAATCTGACCACATTTTAGAGAAGAGCTATGTATTTTAAAGATATACTTGATGATGTTTAAGCTTAGAAAAATATTAGACAGAATTTTAATTTGAAAGAAAGGATTTAAATCTTACCAAAATTTAACAAGAAATAGTAACTTAGAAATAACTACCTCACTGACATAGTACTTGACACGAAATAAACAAACATAGTAAGTTAGGTGTTTTCCTTTAGAGGCAATCATTGGAAATATTATAAATCATTCAAGAGAAAATAGTAAACTAAGTTATACTTTGAGAGATAAATAAGAAATGTAGGCATAAACCTGGTATTGCTTGGTCTCTAGGCTGCATGAAAGATTTTTATGTGATTTTATGTTATTGATTCTTTCCTGAGGTCTGACTTTTAATATCTGTGTAATCTTATGCAAGCTTATTAGCCCATGTCAACCTCAGTGTTTCACCTATTCTATGGGATAATGATAACTCTTTGGTAGGGTTGTTGGAAGACTAGATGAGGTAACATATATTACCTAAGAAACACCTTGACACATGGCACACTCAATAGATATCAGCCATTAATTTTACAAATACATTACATGCCAACCCATGCAGACAGAAGGTATTGGAGGGCAAGCATTAGTAATTCCATGTATAAAAGAGGATATCTTCCATGCATGATGATGAAACCTGTGTAGCAGTTACTGGAGAATATTTGCCTGCATATGATAGTCTTTCCATAGCCAGATTCCCTCAGCTTTCTGACTAAAAATAGAACCACTAAAAATAGAACTATACAGTTACAATCTCATCTCAAGCAATTCCACCCCACTCTCTCTAGCAGAAGCAGCCTCTTTGTTTCCTGTATGTTTTCTTTAAAGGCTCTGAGCTGCTTACAAGAAGGAAAAGGTCAGTGTTCACCAAAGCTAGTATTCCAGGGAAGCTTTGGCCTGACTCCTGATGAGTGATCTTTTAGTGTAAGACCAGTCTTCACTTTACTCCTTTATTCAGTGGCTATGGGAACAAAAAGACTATACACATGTGCTCCGAACCGTTTCTGCCTTCTTTTCCTTGAGGGAGTTTCCATGTACATAGGAATGGAGGGTTCCACCCAGTGGTAGAAACTCCTCTGATTGATATGACCCTATCAGTGAGTAACTGTCTCATTTAGGGTTCAGCTGGGTTTTTACCTCTAAATCACAGTCTCCTAACTGTAATTTATAAGTACTAGATCTAATATTTTGTACATGATAGGCTACTTTGTGTTGTATTTCTTAATTTGCTCAGAACAAAGGAAGGAGACTGCTCTTTACTGATATGCTAGAGGTCCCAACGCTAAGTGAAAAGCATTCATAATTTTTTTTTTTGCTAAGTGAGTGGAGATAAGACTTAATTGAACTCAATAAGGGAGAGGAAAAATTAATTAGCCTTAAATTCTCACATGTGTAGCTATATTTAATATCTTGTGCTTGAAATAGGTTTAATTTTAATAAATATGCTGCAAAAAAGTCTTTGTGAATATTTATCTGTGAAATGATGGGCCACAGGGTTTCAGTGACAAAATGTCATCTGACCTGGAATCTTAAAGCAATTATAACCATAAGTGCAGGCAGCTAGAAAAATCTGTATTGAATGAGAAAGGAGAACGCAAATAATGACAATTTCAAACTAACTGCTAGGTAATTTGTTTTCTGGACCAGCCAGCAATCTTTTGTACTAGGATCATCTCCAAAGGATCCTCGTAAACACACTTAAAGTTGCTTGCAGTTCTTTTTATTGCTGTCTAAAAATTTATTTTATTTTCATGGTTATAATATTTGGGACATTTCAATTCAACTGTAACTTTACTGTAAGGAAGTGCATGAGTGTGGTAGATGGTTATCATGTATCACATGAGCAGTTTGGAAATGATTATAATAAATGGAAGGTTGCTTTTATTTTAGGCACAAATTTTAGAGTTCAGTTATTTATCACTTCACACATTAAATTTTGTAACTTCACACTGAGAAAATAAAAGAACTGCAAGCTTTATGACATTCGCGAGTTATATTTCACTCTTAGAATTTTCTTAAACAACTAAGCATAAATATTCCTTGTAAATTTTCCCAAAAATTAACAAAATTTTAACACTCAGCTTAACTCTCATGTATTCTTTATTCAATATTGCCATTCTCAGGTACTTTACTTCTTTATTTTCTCTGCCTATGGAGTCCTTAAAGGTGCTTTTGGTACCTAACTTCAGAGATCTTAGTCACTTTCTTAATCTGAAAGGAAGGAGGACAATGTGAATTAGAGACTAACTCACCAAAATCCAGAATAAACCAAAAAACCTCTGATGTAATCCAAACAAAAATGAGCACTTTGCTCTTAAAGAAGCACATATTGACTTTTCTGACCCTTGGAAGTCCAAGTACTGAAAAGATTTTGAAAACTTTCTGTACAGTTAAAAACAAAGTCGTATTTTACTTAACATATGCTGATTAAATGTCATTTTACCTCCCCATACTTACCTGTTTTCTTCATGAGTATCATTTTACAAAGATGGGAGATTACCAAACTTAATTATATTTAAGTCATGAGAGAGTTTTGTGGCTTACAGTAGTTTACCTTACCTTATGGAGTTGGTATTATTATATTATATTGGTATTGTTGTATTGGTTTTTGATTTATTCATTAAATATATCTGTGTTCTTAACATTCTAGGTGCACTATTAAGGAATAAATGGTTCTGTCATGTAATGTGGATGAATTCTAACATGAAGCCATGCCTATTCTGACACACTAGCGAAACTGTGTTCATCATGTTAAAATCACACAACTGCATTTTCTCTAAAGATGCTCCTCTGCTCATCCTCAACCCTTCCTCCTCTGTCCTGTTGTGTGTGTGTGCACATGTGTATGAAAATGGCATGTATATAGTGTTTTGGTAAATTTACCTATTTAGTTCATAAGCTGTTCCTTGCTAATGTACTTTTTAATGAATAATATGTAGCCGTGGCTCAGAAAAGATAAGGAATAACCTTACTTTGTTAATAATTTAAATGTATAAACCCACCATGATTAGGAAAGGAGGCAAAATAGGAACTTAAAATCACCTAAAACCTAAAAAAATCATCCAAAACCCAAAAACTATTAGGTTTATTAGAATTATTTATTAGAATATATTAGGTTTATTAGAATCTGTAGTTTTCTTTGTTTTTCTAGTAGTTCAGACTTTCCAATATCTCATTGTAAACTGTCTTTTGACTTTCTCTCCTTTCTAACCTGTTATCTATTTCAACCTTAGGAATTATTTTATTAATTGAGTTGGTAAGGATGAAGGCTCATTTATCTTTTTCACCATATGATTTCCCAGCATCCCAGTCATAATCAGGTGGAGAGATCAGGCTGTACATGTTTGCTGACCAACCTTCTATTTCCTAAATCTGATCTGCCAGATGACTAACTGTTACCCTTGAAATGACCTTATACTTTTTCATCTGAACTTTTGTACCTGCTGCAAATATTTTGCAGGAATTCTCACCTTTTTGTTTGCATTCAACCTTCCAAGTGTTTGCTCAGTCAGCCTGAAATCATATCATCTTTCATAAATATTTTAAAACTAACATGATCTTAGCTCACAAAAAGTTTTTTTGTTTTTTTTTCTCTAGTTATTACTTAAGTATGTCATCACTTTCTTCTGATTATGTTTGGGGTTTCTAACTACAAGCTAAAATCTCTTGAGGCCAGAACTATTTTATTTTAGTGTTAACAAGAAATCTAGTAACAATGTAATTAATCCAGCACTGTGTTTGTTATGTAGCTACTCTGTGCCAGGTCCATAGGGAGTCTTTATAATTGGTCCCTATGGGGTTGGCCCATCATATCTTAGTGTCTTCTGGTTTTATTATTGTTAAACATTTAGTAATGATTGATTTTATCCTAAAACAATATAGCAGAAGGCCCACTTACAGCAGCAAATGGCAACATAGGTAGAATTATATAGTTATAGCTATTTGGGACAAGTTGGGCAGAGGGAAGACATTTGCATTTCTCAGAATGGTAGAGCTATCAGATACTACACTTGTTAATGCAATGAGTAGGCTCTGAATCATTGGGAATTATGGTCACTGGGGTTAGTGTGTTCTATTTTTGATCACAGGATTGTAGAAAATATTTTCAACTGTTCCATTTCATATAAGTTAAAATACAAACAAGTATCTACAAAAGATAAGAGATTACTGACTCCTAGATTGAAAAAGCAAAAATATGTTGAACAGTGAAATATTGTAAGAACCACAGAATCACAGACACAATAGGTGAGAGGCAATAGTAGGACAACTCATTTTTCTACTTGGTTTTGTCAGTATTTTTTCCCTTATAAGCTCCAAATTTCCCCTTCTTTTTCCAAATTTGTGGTCCTGTTCCTAGGCTCTGCAAACTGTTTTCCTTTACCTGTTGGCTGCCTGTGAGTGTCTGCTCTTACGGGTTTTGGGGGAAGACTACAGGGTGGAAGAGGAAGGAAGTCCTTTCTTATGTTCTTCCTGATCTGCTTTTGTTTCTTCTTTTCCTAGAGTGGCCAAGCATCTGCGAATGGTACTTGTCTCTTAGCCCTGGGCTGCTCTGCTGGTTACAATAGCCCCAGCCAGTTGTTGCAATAATTGAGCAGTGAGTATGAGTGCTGTGTTCTCACAATAAACATACTGTCTTTTATTTTAGGGCCGTGTGTTAATGTTTCATTGTTGTGGCAAAATGCCCAAGCAAAACAACTTAAAGGAGGAAGGATTTAATTTGACTCAGAGTTTCAATCTATTGTCAAACTGGCGCCATTGTTTCTGGGGAACATTGAGGTATCCCTCCGTCATAAAGGAAGGACATGGTTGAACAAAATTGCTCCTCTCCTGGAAGCCAGAAAGCATAGAGTTGGGAAGGGGTCTGGAACAAGGTAAACCCTTCAAAACACAACCCCAGTAATGGACTTACTTCCTCCAACTGGGCCCCACTTTCTGATGACTGAGAATGGACTCACCAATGGATTAATCCACTGATAAAGTAACCACCCACACAATGCAATCATTTCTCAAAAACTTTCGGGCACATGAGCCTTTTCCGGGGAGCCCTCATATCCAAATCAGAACAGACAGGTGTCTAAAACACATTGTGGGACCCCCTTAACTTTCCCAATATCTTACTCATGTTTGTGGCATCACTATTCTTTATTAGAGTTCTATTTTATTTCTTCTATTGGATAACCATCTTTCACTTAGTTAACAATTCCTTATGTTAAATTTTCCTTGTTCAAATTCCTTGTGTTCTTTTTGCATCTTGCCAAAATGCTCACTGATACAGGCAGATACATGATTGTTTCTCTAAAACAAGAGTTGTCAAAACTTGATTAAGCAGGGAGGAGGTATATTGACTACACTGTACAGCTATTTCTTATGAAATCATCTTGTTTGCCTCTTGCATTTTTTCTGCTCAGAAACTCATAAAAACAAGATAAGAAAAAACTCTCTTCCTTTCTCATATAGTCTTCCTGAACTAACTTTATTAATCCCATGCGTAGGCTGGGTTCTGAGTGGTCCATTATAAACCAGTGAGTGAGGCTTATTTTCTAGAAACCTGTTATGGTTAATGGATAGTATATAGTCAAAGAATATGTCTAGTGCATGCTGGATGTAAAATAAGGTTCTATACCAGAGGGATGTAAATATTTAGCCACTATGCTTCATCAGTGTATCACTAGGGAGTGTTATTAAAAATTTTTAGTTGGGTGTGATGGCATACCCTACAATCTCAGCATTTGGGAAGATGGGGCAGGAGGATAGTGAGTTTGAGGCCAGCTTAGGCTACAAAGCAAAACCCATTTTTTAAGGAAAACAAAACAAAACAACAACAACAAAAAAAACAAATCAAAAAACAACAAAAAACCTTCTTGCTTCATGTTAGACATAATCCCCTCCCCACGTACATTGGTAGTAGGCACAAAATCTTATATATCAGCCTGATTCTGGTCCAATTTAAAGTTCAGGAGTAAATTACAAATACACACAGCCCTGTGCATGCAAGTAACAAGTGGCATGGATTAGAAATTCTTGCTTCTCCAAATCTAGGCTCATCTTAGTGCAAGTATTTCCTTTTTGTTTTTTCTTCTTTAAATCTTGCCATGTGCCAGTTGCTCATGCCTAAAATCCTAGCTATTTGGGAGGCAGAGATCAGGAGGATTGTGGTTCAAAGCCAGTCCCAAGCACATAGTTTGTGAGAGCCCATCTCAAAAAAAACCCATCACAAAAAAGGGCTAGTGGAGTGGCTCAAGGTATATGGCCTGAGTTCAAACTCCTGTACAGCAAAAAAAAGCAAAAAAAACTCTTAGTCCCACTATCATTAGACTGCAAAACCATATGCTTTTCATGGAAAGGATTTTTTCCCATTAATCTTGAGGCCCACATTGCAAACATGACATAACTACTTCTTTCTCGTCGTCCTCAAACTCTCTGACATTCAAAGAGACTCTGAAGCTGTCTAAAACCTCCTTGAAAATTTTCAAATAAAAAGATGGTGTTTTCTGAGTTCCATTAATTTTTATGTTTTAAAAACTTTGTGAAAAGATATTTGCTCAGGTCAGTTCTATTTTACCTCTCAGAATGCAAAGATTAGAGACTGCTTTATGTTATAATTTAGCATGGGTTGGATTGAGGAACTAAGTAGTGTTCTCTCATATTTAAATTGCATCCATACTAAAGGACTGATAACTATGTTTTAAAAAGAATTTCTTAGGAGGAGTTGCAAAGCACAGCAAATGGAAATCCTGACACAAGTTGATACCATAAAGGAAGAGCATGTTAAATGCCAAAGAGTAAGTCCTTCCATGGATCTGTGTTTTATATATAACTTCCTCATATCTAACACCTGGTTGAAGATTAATAGTAAATAACCATCAACCAGTCTAGAACAGAAAATTTCCTCTAAGGAGGAAAAATACCATATGTCTTCCAGTTTCACATATTATAATGACATTAGGAAAGTGATTAAGGTGCCTCCACACAGCGTCAAGGTGTCGTATAACATATGGGACATTTCCTGTCTAACTGTGCATCTCAGTGCTATTGCCAGATAAAACCACTAACAAACACTTATTGCCACTTGAATATGTGCAAATGTGGATTTGTTGTTTAAGTAAACTCTTGTTTTTTATTATTTTTGTAGTATTTATTTTATTTCTTGACCCTGTAATGAAACTGTTGTAAGGATCTAAGTGTAAATATATAATTATAAACAAAAAGTATTGGTAATCACAATAGCTAATATTTATTGAAAACTTCAAAGTGTTGCTCTAATTGCTTTAAGACACACTTCTCCACAGTAACATTTAATAAGTGGAAGAGCTGAAATTCAAATTCAGAAAGTCTTAATTATAATGGTTATGTGGTTTCTGCTGAACCATCCTCATTTTAAATATTACAGATTCTTTTGGTAAATTTTGAAATCTATTTAAACATACTGCCTGATTTTGTACTACCTATTTCCAATAATCAAAATAAGAACTGAGTTGAAATTAAGACACTCTTACTAATGGCTTTTAATATACCAACCAGTTTAGGACACCTTTCTCCTCAAGAAATGGAACTTAATTTTTCAGTCCTTAATATGGACTGGCCTTATTGACTTACTTGCATTAAATGGAACTAGTAGATGTGACAGTATTGTACTTCAAAGATTAGGTTTTAAGTCGACTGTGGCTGTCTCTCTCTTGGATGAGTTACTCAGAGGGAGCCATGCCATCTGCAGCCTGTTAAGTGATCTACATGATGAGGACTTGAAGGCTCCTGCCACTTAAGTGAGCTTGGAGGCAGAATGTCAGCAACAGAACTCTGAAATGTTGACACTGTGGCTCAGAGCTGTGGTTTTTTACAACCCTATGAGAGATCTTAAGGAAGACCCACTCGGATAACCTCCATCTTGATTCCTCAGCTTCTTAAAATATTCTTAAACTTGGTGATATCACAAATATTTGCTTCTTTCTGCTTTTTTGTTTTTCTGACAGTACTGACGTTTGAACTCAGGGCCTTGTGCTTTTCAGGCAGACATTCTACCACTTAAGTCACACTCCCAGCCCTATTTGCTTTTTTTTTTTTAAGCCACTACATTTTGAAGTGTTTTTGTTTTTTAAACATAGCAATGGTCAATAATATACTCTCTACAGAATTTAAGATTCAGCTTAACAAAAATAAATAGTATATGATAGAAAGAATGACAGTGTACAGCATGAAGAGTTAGCTTTCAAAGTACTAATATATAGAATTCACTTTCTTTCTGAGAAAGTGAATTAAACAATCTGTCATATGAATGTGCAATTACAATAAATTTATGTAATTTATTGTATATATAATTATAAATGTAATTTACACAATTCATATATCATATATCATATATTAATATTTATAAATTCAACTATTGTGTCAGATTATTCCAGAGGCCTAGACAATACTCTGAATATTATTTACGTTAACATGTCTTTAAAAATCACAAAAATAATGGTCTTTAATGATGGCCTTTCAATTCTGTCAAGAAACATTGTGTGCTGATTTGTTACAGAAAATTTTTTTTTTTACTTCAGAAAACACAGGAAAGGACTTGGAAATTCTTGTCCTATATAATCTTGACTAGTGAATTTGACTTTACATTGGCTACTTTGCCTCTGCTGCCCTGCAAATCTGCACACTACAAAGGGGTTAACTTCATTTTCCACATTGACTTATTTACCCAATGGAACGTGTCTTATAAGCTCTGGAGACAACCAGTAATTCTTGATACACGGCACCTCCCACAATTCCCTGTCTTTCAAAATACTGCAGCTGGAATATTATCATCTTAGTTTATTCCTAATTAGTTTTCAAGATCAACACTTTCTTTAGGCAAAATTATTTTTTGCCATTTATTTCCACAGTACTTAGTATATGTTTAAGTGTTGATTATTTATTTTCTGCACTATAAAGTAAATTTTTAAATGGAAGGAAATGCTTTTAGTTGTTTTTATACAGCAGACCTAAAATTACGTTCACTCTCAGTTTGTAATTCCATCATAAGACATATTTATTACAAATTACATTTCACTAAAATTTCTTAACTTCCATAATCAAAAACATACATTATAATGCATAGGTAAGAAAGAATGTTCTAGAAAAGGAGAGGGAACAGTCTTGTACTAAATATTTCTTCTAGCTTGATGTCTTTGGTTCTTGCTCAACTAGCTTTAATTCTTCTATGTTCATATGGATACTGTAGATCAAAAGTCAGGCACAAAAACAGATGTAAAACTGCTATCGTCTGAATGCTTGTGTCCCTCTCCCCACCAACAGTCATTTGTTGAAGTCTAACCCACAAGGTAAGAGGTGGGACATTTGGGAAGTGGCTGGTCATGACTGCTCTGACCTCATGAGTGAAATCAGTACCCTCATAAAAGAGGCCTGTTCTCTCATGTCCGCCCTTTTGGCATGTGAAGACACACAGCAGATGACATTCATGAGGCACAGACCCTCCCCGAATACTGAATCTGCTGAAGACTTCATCACCTTGGACTTCTCAACTTCCAGAACTGAGAGCTACAAATTTCTGCTGTTTGTAAGTTACCTAGAGTAAGATATTTTATTATGACAGGCTATTCAACCTAGACAGAAGTCCATAGAATAACCCTGATATTCCAAGAAAATCAATTTCTCTCTGACAGATTTTAAAAAATTAATTATATCTGGATTCTTATTATCACTATGTTAAGAAAATAAATTCATGACAAATACATCTCTTTTAAATAGTCTTGTTAATTTTTTTTATTTTCTTGCATTCCAAAGGCTTATGCAACATAAAAGGTACTTTTCTTACTTTGAAAGTAGTGTATTTTTTTCACATTTTAAAAACATATTACACCCAAAATTCTTTCCTAAATTTTGAAATTGCATACTAATCTGTTTTTTCAGTATGCTACTTTGATTTCCTCTTGACATTAACTTAAAATGTCCAAGGTTGGGGGCATGACTCAAGTGATAGAGCACCTGCCTAGCGAGCATGAGGCCCTGAGTTCAAACCACCATACAGCGAAAAGAAGAAAGAAAGAAGAAAGGGAAGAAGGAAGGGAGGGAGGCAAGAAAGGAAAGAAAAAAAAAGAGAGAGAAAGAAAAAAAGAAAGAAAGAAAGAAAAATGTATGTCAATTCCCTCCAGTCTAAATCTTTTCTTTCATAGTGTTTTTTTGACCTTAGAATGCAGACTCTTACTTGTTCTCTTACCCAAGCTAAATCCCACAGCAAATGCATTCTAAAGGCTTTCAGACTTCCCCATTTCATCACATCAACTGCTCCCCTCTCACCCAAACCAAAACCTGATAATAGTTACTCGTTGATTGTTGACTGGTCTCTGTTTAGGTTTCAAACCAAATCAGAATTTCCTTAGCACATTTCAAATCATACTAATGGGTTCTCATTTCATTCAGAGGAAATACCAAACATCTTACCTTCAGTTACCCATGGTTCTGATCTCATCTTAGCAATTTTTCCTTCTTTTCTCTGAAGCACACCAAACACTGAGTATATTTCCACTTTGTTAAGCTTTAACATGCTTTACTGCACACACACAGACAGATACAGATGCACACACAGAAACAAACACACAGACACACGCAGACACAGACACACAGACATACACACACAGACACACACACACACACACAGAGACACACACACACACACACACACACACACACACACACACACAAACTCAGACATTCCCTACTTTGTAAATCTTTGCTTATGTATTATTGTCATTGAAGACTCAGGAAATAAACACTCCCAGTGGTCCCCATACCACCACACACCCTATACTCCTTCCCATGCTGTTTTCCTCTATAAAACTGGTGGCCACTTCGAATATTATTGATTTCTATGTTTATATTTTATGCTTTTCTTCTTTAATATGTTAAGTCTGGAGAACACAAACTGTTTTCCCTCGTTCACTATTGTTACACATACATTAATTGCCACCTTTTGAGTTAATTATAAATCTGGTAGTCCTTTCAACTCCACAACAGTCTAGACTGACTTCATTCTTTTTAGTAGCTATACAGTTTTGCATTTAACAGATGTATGTTTATTCATTTACTTATTTCCACTGGATGGTTGCTTTGAGTCCTAACTTCTAATTCCTACTTTCTGGAAACAACCATTTTAATTTCTTAGCTTTTTCAATTTGTATTTACTTCCTTATTTCCAAATAACTAGCTTATACTTGTATTTCCGTTTCACTCTTCCATTTTAAATTATCATAAAAAATTTTGGCATACAAATACAAACATATTGTACAACAAACCTTTACATCTACTTTACAGTTGTTTTTTTCAGTTTATGAGTGTGGGCAATCAGAATGTAAGCTTTCCTTTCATACCAGTAAGTACATATGCATACAGAAATACTTTCTCTCCTCAGATAAGAGGATGATGAGCAAAAATCCTTCAAATCTTTCAGCAGATGAAACATTCAAAATCAACATTACAGGAGTATTTCGCATCATAGAGGCAAAAGCTCTTCAGCTATTAGGTCTACTTTAAATGAGCTTTGGACTACACAATCCTGGACAGCATTTAAATGAACTCATATCAAATTCACCATCCACCTGTCACCAATAATACTCTAAGAAGCATTACTACTTAGGCTTGAGAAAATGATGATGTAATGTTGCGTCAATAAGCATGCCTTTGTGAAATATAGGAAATACCAGCATGCCTCAAATTTTTCTTATGCATGTGCAGGTTTGAGTACACATACATGTTGTTATGCACATTTTTCATGCATAAAACTCCTTGATTTGTGAAAACAACAAATGCTATTATTTTCTTTTGTTTTTCATCATTTGATAAGGTTGAAGAAGGCTCAGATGCTATCCAAAAAAAGGAAAGAGGGCTTCCAAGTGAGGTAGGCTAGGTTTGGGATGATCTGGACTGCTCCATCTCTTGGCTCAAAGGACCACCCCCACAGCTGGGTGATGACGGATTGTCTCCACACCTCCAAGTCCAAGGTGGTATAAAAATGATTAGCATGGTCATGTCCAGCATGACTTCCAGTGTCCCACCCTGTGGACCACTGCTCAGTGTGGTCCTCCAGTCCCTCTCCTCTGGCCTACATGTGGCACAGGCCCAACCCTACTTGTCAGCATGGACTGGGAGTCCCACCTAGCCAGCCACATGACACTGATGCATGGCAGTAAAGCACAGTGACCACGTCCGTGGAGGCAGCAGTGGTGGCAGTGTTACAAGAGCTATAGGTGGCTACAGCATGCAAAAGAGGCTACAGCACCTGCATGCACTTGTAGACATGCTTGGGCCCTCTTCCCAGAGGCTGGCAGCCTTTGCCCAGCAGGCTCCAGCTGGAAGACTCCCAGTGCTTGAGTGGCTAAAATAGGGAGCACAAATAAGCAGCAGCTCCACAGCCAGTGGGGAGGCTGGGGAGGCATGGGGCACCAGAGACAAGGCAGGGGATAGCCAAGGCAGCCCACTGGGACCATGCGTGCTTTCCCCAGCTCCATGACAATGGTGGTGACAAGAGGGGGCTACATGCTTCCAAGACCTGGGCAGCCCCCACTCCAGGGGTTTTAAAAAAATGGACACCACCCCTGGTGACCAAGGTTCCATGCCTGGCCAAACCATCTTCTTCCTATCTGCAACCTTCTCTGTCTTCCTCCTCTGACCCACTCTGTTGTCCACCTACCTGCCATGCCCCTTTGCCCTAAATATCCCATCCCAACTCTCCTTGCCCTCCTGACCTACAGGGGTCTCAGAAACGCTCACACCGAGGTCACATTCCCTTGTCCCAGGGCTGACAAGGACTTGTCTGCCCATCTTGGCCAAAAATTCTAAATTCCATTCAAAATAAAATCTAAATTAGCATATAGTTTACATCTGTGCAGCTGTGATATTGTTACTGTCTTTAAATGTTAAATGCATTTAAATTCTTTTCTGTAGGTTTTATCAAAACATTGGTCACCCATAAAGTATATAAAGTATATTTGTTATAAAAAATACTGTAACTTACTTAAAATTCATTTATTCTAAAGGCAAAATTTAAAGGGAACATTTATTCTACTAATAAAATGTCATCTTTTTACACTAAAATACATTGCTAATTAATGCTGTCCATTATAATTTTTATTCTAGAATGCAATATCCAACAAACATTTAAAAACATTCTAACTTTAACTATTCTCTGCTGATAAAATTAGGCTTACTTACAGCCAAGAGGTTAAAAAGAATGGGTCCTAATGTGTGGATATTTTAAATAGGCAATTTAGAGTTTTATACTTAACTTAGTTACTTTTGTTTTTAAATGAATGAAACTTTGTTCTCTATAGCTCAATGTAGTATGTTAGATCATAAACTTGTTTAAGGTGCTTTTCAAATATAGGTCTAAAAATGGCTGGTTCTACAGGGTTTGGATCCTTGTCTTTTTAAGTACTAAAACTCCTTTATGAGGAAAAGCATGATCTAATTATAAGCACTTGAAGAAAAATGGACAATAACAAAGCCCCTCAAAGCTTAGAGGTTACTGCCATTTGCCATAGCTCTACTAATCCTAAATTTAAATAAGCCTTTAAAACTAAAAGGTAGGACATTATATTCAAAGAGAAAAAGTTCTACAACCTATGACTAATTCTCCAAAGCTATCAAGTGATGTCACACTGAAGGAGGTTAACAAAGCCTTTTAAATCCCACCTTAGCTTGCTTCAACTTGGTCTTCTCATTAGCATGCCTAACTCATATGGACACCTGTCTCTCATGGGGAGTTGTCTTTTACTCCTGTAACAGATTGCTATTTTGAGCCTGCATGTTTCATGTAACATTTCTTTGTGTTCCATTTGAGAGACCCTTTGGAGAGATCATGTGGTCACAAGAAATGCTACCATCTCGCCACTCCCTAGGGGTGGATGATGCCACCTTGCCATCCTCTAGGAAAATTACAACTAACTTGTGGTTAAAATTCTCTAAGTTAATGTAGTTTTTATACATGTTGTTTTTATTACATTGATCTGTTAAGGATTGGATGAAGGGTAGAGTGTATTGGAGATCTCTTCTAAACTATTTGGGAATCTAGCTGACTAATGTACTAAAGATAATGACAAAAATGGTTTGTTTAATAAGACTGCACTCTAAATTAATGTCATCACTTTGTGCATCACTGTGTGTGTTTTCTGTGTATGTTTTTGTCTCTTACTGATTGTGGCCAACTGATTTTTACTTTTTTTGAGCTCATCATGCACACTTATATTCTTTGGCATGCTTAGTTGAAAACGGTGTGTGTGTGTGTGTGTAGATGTCTTTAGGATGGTTCTCAAGCTGCTTCTATAAAGTTAATGCACAATTATCTCAAGAGTGATCCAAAGTTCTAATTCCAACTGGGCCTAACTATTCTCTGCCTTAGGACTAAAAAATATTTGACCAATAATCTCAATCTGTTTCATTCTCTCATGAGTGTAATTTACATTTAACTCCTATCATTAGGTTTATTGACCCATGTGTTCTTGTAGATTGCTATTTTTCTGAAATGATGGGTAATTCAATTTTCTTCCTAAGACTTTTAAGGTATAAGATTGCTAAGAGTTTTATTAAAAACAATGTTATCTGAATTCAGGTTTTTACAAAAGTGGTTTCAAGATACAAATTAGTCTTAAAGCTTATAAATTTACACATGTCATTGGGTTAGGTATAATTTAAAGTTTACCTAAAAGTCTTCCAAGGACAAAACTTAAGGCACAATGTGTGTTTTTTTTTCTTTTATTCATATGTGCATGCAATGTTTGGGTCATTTCTCCTCCTTTGCCCCCACACCCACCTTTATCACCCACTCCCTCCATACCAGGCAGAAACTATTTTCCCCTTATCTCTAATTTTGTTAAAGAGAGAGTATAAGCAATAATAGGAAGGAACAAGGGTTTTTGCTGGTTGAGATAAGGATAGCTATACAGTAAGTTGACTCACATTGATTTCCTGTGCGTGTGTGTTACCTTCTAGGTTAATTCTTCTCAAACTAACCTTTTCTCTAGTTCCTGGTCCCCTTCTCCTATTGGCTTCTGTTGCTTTAATGTATCTGCTTTAGTTTCTCTGCATTGAGGGCAACAAATACTATCTAGTTTTTTGGGTGTCTTACCTATCCTCATACCTTCCTTGTGTGCTCTCACTTTATCTTGTGACCAAAGTCCAATCCCCTTGTTGTGTTTGCCTTTGATCTAATATCTGCACATGAGGGAGAACATACGATTTTTGGTCTTTTGGGCCAGGCTAACCTCACTCAGAATGATGTTCTCCAGTTCCATTCATTTACTTGCAAATGATAAGATTTCATTCTTCTTCATGGCTGCATAAAATTCCATTGTGTATAAATACCAGATTTTCTTGATCCATTCGTCAGTAGTGGTGCATCTTGGCTGTTTCCATAACTTGGCTATTGTGAATAGTGCTGCAATAAACATGGGTGTGCAGGTGCCTCTGGAGTAACCTGTGTCACAGTCTTTTGGGTATATCCCCAGGAGTGGTATTGATGGTTCATATAGTAGTTCTATGTTTTTCCAGAGTGGTTGTACTAGTCTACATTCCCACCAACAGTGTAAAAGGGTTCCTTTTTCCCCACATCCTCACCAACACCTGTTGTTGGTGGTGTTGCTAATGATGGCTATTCTAACAGGGGTGAGGTGGAATCTTAGTGTGGTTTTAATTTGCATTTCCTTTATGGCTAGAGATGGTGAGCATTTTTTCATATGTTTTTGGGCTACTTGAATTTCTTCATTTGAGA
Organism: Castor canadensis; assembly: GCF_047511655.1. Taxonomy (NCBI): domain Eukaryota; kingdom Metazoa; phylum Chordata; class Mammalia; order Rodentia; family Castoridae; genus Castor; species Castor canadensis. The sequence goes on from NC_133389.1 coordinate 9,389,807, forward strand.
AAGTTCTATTTAGTTCACTTGCCCATTTCTTTATTGGTTCATTAATTTTTGGACAATTTAGTTTTTTAAGTTCCCTATATATTCTGGTTATCAGTCCTTTGTCTGATGTGTAGCTGGCAAATATTTTCTCCCACTCTGTGGGTGTTCTCTTCAGTTTAGAGACCATTTCTTTTGTTGAACAGAAGCTTTTTAGTTTTATGAAGTCCCATTTATCTATGCTGTCTCTTAGTTTCTGAGCTGCTGGGGTTCCATTGAGAAAGTCCTTGCCTATACCTATTAGTTCCAAAGTATTTCCTAGTCTTTCCTTTACCAACTTTAGAGTTTGGGGTCTGATATTAAGATCCTTTATCCATTTTGAGGTAATACTAGTACAAGGTGATAAACATGGATCTAGTTTCTGTTTTTACAGACTGCTAACCAGTTTTCCCAGCAGTTTTTGTTGAAGAGGCTGTCTTTTCTCCATTGTATATTTTTAGCTCCTTTGTCAAAGGTAAGTTGGTTATAGTTGTGTGGCTTCATATCTGGGTCCTCTATTCTGTTCCACTGGTCTTCATGTCTATTTTGTGCCAGTACCATGCTGTTTTTCTTGTTATTGCTTTGTAATATAGTTTGAAGTCAGGTATTGTGATACCTCCTGCATTGTTCTTTTGACTGAGTATTGCCTTGGCTATTCATGGCCTCTTGTGTTTCCAAATAAATTTAACGGTAGATTTTTCAATCTCTTTGAGGAATGTCATTGGGATTTTGATGTGAATTGCATTAAACATGTAGATTGCTTTTGGGAGTATCGACATTTTTACTATCTTGATTCTACCAATCCATGAGCATGGGAGATCTCTCCACTTTCTATAGTCTTCCTCAATCTCTTTCTTCAGAAGTTTATAGCTTTCCTTGTAGAGGTCATTCACATCCTTTGTTAGGTTTACACCTAGGTATTTGATTTTTTTTGAGACTATTGTAAATGGAATTATTTTCATTTATTTTTTCTCAGTTTGTTCATTATTAGTGTGTAGAAAAACTAATGATTTTCTATGTTTATTTTATATCCTGCTACCTTGCTATAGCTATTGATGGTGTCTATGAGCTTTTGAGTAGAGCATTTTTTTTTTCTGTATTAACTCTTTCTTTTTTTTATTGTTTTATTATTCATATGTGTATACAAGGCTTGGGTCATTTCTCCCCCCTGTCCCTACCCCTCTCTTACCACCCACGCTGCCCCATTCTCTCCTCCCCACCCCTCCATCTCCCCCCACCCCCTCAATACCCAGCATAAACTATTTTGCCCTTATCTCTAATTTTGTTGAAGAGAGAGTATAAGCAATAATAGGAAGGAACAAGGGTTTTTGCTGGTTGAGGTAAGTATAGCTATACAGGGAGTTGACTCACATTAATTTCCTGTGCATGTGTGTTACCTTCTAGGTTAATTCTTTTTGATCTAACCTTTTCTCTAGTTCCTGGTCCCCTTTTCCTACTGGCCTCAGTTGCTTTTAAGGTATCTGCTTTAGTTTCTCTGCGTTAAGGGCAACAAATGCAAGCTAATTTTTTAGGTGTCTTACCTATCCTCACCCCTCCCTTGTGTGCTTTCGCTTTTATCATGTGCTCAAATTCCAATCCCATTGTTGTGTTTGCCCTTGATATAATGTCCACATATGAGAGAGAACATATGATTTTTGGTCTTTTGGGCCAGTTGAGTAGAGTTTTTTGGTTCTTTAAGGTATAGGATCATATCATCTGCAAATAGGGATATTTTGACAGTTTCTTACCTATTTGTATTCCTTTTATTCCTTCTTCTTTCCTAATTGCACTGGCTAGGAATTCCAGGACTTTGTTGAATAGGAGAGGAGATAGTGGGGATCCTTATCTCTTTCCTGATTTTAGAGTGAATGGTTTCAGTTTTTTACCATTAAGTATAATGCTGGCTGTAGGTTTGTCATATATAGCTTTTATAATATTGAGGTACTTTCCTTCTATTCCTAGTTTTCTTAGAGCTTTTATCATGAAATGGTGTTGGATCTTATCAAAGGCTTTTTCTGCATCTATTGAGATGATCAAGTGGTTTTTCTTTGCTTCTGTTAATGTGGTTTATTATGTTTTTTGATTTTCGTATGTAGAACCACCCCTGCATTCCTGGGATGACACCTACGTGGTAGTGGTGAATGATTTTTTTGATGTGTTGTTGAATTCTGTTTGCCATTATTTTATTGAATATTTTTTCATCAATGTTCATTAAGGAGATTGGCTTATAGTTCTCCTTTTTGAGGTGTCTTTGCCTGGTTTGGGGATAAGTGTAATACTGGCTTCATAAAATGTGTTTGGTAGTTTTCCTTACCTTTCTATTTCGTGGAACAGTTTAAGGAGGGTTGGTATCAGTTCTTCTTTAAAGGTCTGATAGAATTCAGCAGAGAATCCATCAGGTCCTGGACTTTTCTTTTTGGGGAGACTCTTGATTGCTGCTTCAATTTCATTTGTGTTATAGATCTATTCAGGTGATTAATGTCTTCTTGGTTCAGTTTTGGATGATCATAAGTATCAAGAAATCTGTCCATTTCTTTAAGATTTTTGAATTTATTTAAATATAGGTTCTCAAAGTAGTCTCTGATGATTTCCTGGACTTCCATGGTGTTTGTTGTTATCTCCCATTTTACATTTCTGATTTTACTGATTTGGGTTTTTTTCTCTCCTCCTTTTAGCCAGGTTTGCCAGGGGTCTATCAATCTGTTTATTTTTTCAAAGAACCAACTTTTTGTTTCATTAATACTGTTTATGGTTTTTTTGTTTTCTTTTTCATAGATTTCAACTCTTATTTTTATTATTTCTCTCCTTCCATTTGTTTTGGGATTTGCTTGTTCTTGTTTTTCTAGGACTTTGAGATGTATCATTAGCTCATTGATTTGAGATCTTTCAGTCTTTTAAATATATGCACTCATAGCTATCAACTTTCCTCTCAGGACTGCCTTTGCTGTGTCCTGTAGGTTCCAATAGGTTGTGTTTTCATTTTCATTGACTTTCAGGGACCTTTAATTTCCTCTTTTATTTCATCAATGACCCATTGTTCATTAAGCAATGAGTTATTCAGTTTCCAGCTGTTTGCATGTTTTTTGTCTTTATTTTTGTTGCTGAGTTCTAGTTTTATTGTATTGTGATCAGATAGAATGCATGATATAATTTCTATTTTCTTATTTTTGCTGAGGCTTGCTTTGTACCCTAGGATATGATCTATTTTGGAGAAGGTTCCCTGGGCTGCTGAGAAGAATGTATATTGTGTAGAGGTTGGATGAAATGTTCTGTAGGCATCAACTAGGTCCATTTGATCTATGGTATATTTTAGATCTAAGATTTCTTTATTGATTTTTTGTTTGGATGACCTATCTATTGATGATAGTGGGGTGTTAAAGTCTCCTACAACTATTGTGTTGGAGTTAATATATGCTTTTAGGTCCTTCAGGGTATGTTTAATGAAATTGGGTGCATTGACATTGGGTGCATATAGGCTGATAATTGTTAGTTCCTTTTAGTCTATTTTCCCTTTTATTAGTATGGAATGTCCTTCTTTATCTCATTTGATCAATGTAGGTTTGAAGTCTACTTTGTTAGAGATGAGTATTGCTACTCCTGCCTGTTTTGGGGGGCCATTGGCTTGGTAAATCTTCTTCCAGCCTTTCATCCTAAGCCTATGCTTATTTCTATCAATGAGATGGGTCTCCTGTAAGCAACAAATTGTTGGATCTTCCTTCTTAATCCAGTTTATCAAAGGGTGCCTTTTGATGAGGGATTTAAGTCCTTTAACATTAAGTGTTAGCATTGATATGTATGTGGTGATTCCTGTCATTTAGTTGTCTTAGTTGTTTGAGGGTTTGATTGTGTGTAGCTAAATTGTTAATCTCTACTTTCTTGCTTTTTCTTTTCCTGTAGTTTGGTGCTGCCTGCCCTTTCATGGTTAAGTTGGGTTTCACTTTCTGTGTGCAGAATCCCTTAAAGAATCTTTTGTAGTAGTGGCTTTGTGGTCACATATTGTTTTAGTTTCTGCTTATCACAGAAGACTTTTATTGCTCCATCTCTTTTGAAGGATGTTTTGAATATCCTAAGGTTGAAGTTATTTTCATTCAGTGCCCAAAAGACCTCACCCCAACCTCTTCTTGCTTTTAATGTTTCTGTTGAGAAGTCTGCTGTGATTTTGATGGGTTTACCTTTGTATGTTATTTGTTTTTTCTCTCTAACAGCCTTCAATATTCTTTCTCTAGTCTCTGTACTTGTTGTTTTAATGATAATATGCCATGGGGTGGTTGTATTTTGGTCAGGTCTGTTTGGAGTTCTGGAGGCTTCCTGTACCTGTATGGGCATAGTTTTCTCTAGATTTGGGAAATTTTCTATTATTTTGTTGAATATATAATGCGTTCCTTTTGCTTGCACTTCTTCTCCTTCATCAATGCCCGTGATTCTCAGGTTTGGTCTTTTCATGGAGTCAGTAAGTTCTTGCATTTTCTTTTCACAGGTCTTAAGTTGTTTAACTAATATTTCTTTGGTGTTTCCTTTAATTACCATTTCATCTTTGAGTTCTGAGATTCTGTCTTCTGCTTGTTCTAGTAGGCTGGGTTGGCCCTCCATTTTTTTTTTTTTTTTTGCATTTCTGTTTCGTTCTTTTTTCTGAGGTTTTTCTTATCCTGCCTGTTTTGGGGGGCCAGAACAGAGTCCCTTCCTCTTTAATATTGTCTATTTTCATCCTCAGTTCATTTCTCTCTTTTTTTATCATGTTCTTTGTTTCATTCTGGTGTTTATACAGGGCTTCTATAGTTTCTTTTATTTGTTCTTGTGCTTTCTCAGGAATTTCTTGAGTGTCTCCTGTACATTTTGGTTGATGATATCCAGTATAATCTCTCTAAAATTCTCATTGATTACTTGCAGGATTTCTTCTTTCATATTGTTCTTGTGGGCTTCCTTGGGTTCTTTGGCATAATTTTTCTTCATTTTGTTGGAGTCTTGATCTAGGTATCTGTTTTCTTCATTTCCCTCTGGTTCCTATACTAATTTATTATTGGGGGGAAAATGGTTTCCCTCTTTTCTCCATCTTCCCATCATTACCCTTGCTATTGTTACTGTCCTTGTACTGTGTGTAATTCAGTATTGTCTAGCCTGTAATAATAACAATGGTGATATCTAGAATGGAAGGGTGAGAGGAGAAGGAAAGCAAAGAAGGGAAAGAAAAAGGGAAGAAAACAAAACAAACAAACAAAAAACAGAGCCAAAGAAATAAACAGGGAGCGAAACTATACTAATCAATGGTAAGCTAAACAGGCATTGAAGAGACAGAGAGAGGATTAAAAAAAATCCCCAAGTTCAAATGCAATAAAGTTTCAGTCTTAATTATTTTGATTTTAGTCCTTCAGCCTCCAGTCCTGGTGTTGGTCTCTGAGAGGTAGTTCTGTTGTTGTGTCATCAAAGGGGAAAAAAACAAAACAAAACAAAAAATCCCAAGATCAAATGCAATACAGTTTCAGTTAGTACTTCAACATCCAATCCTAGTTCTGTCATTGTCTCCTCAAAGAAAGAGAAAAAAAAAAAAAGGAGTCTGGAGACAGCTTTGTGAATGTCTATCTGAGGTTGTGGCTCACCTGCCCGCTGCTGTCAGCCATCTGTTGCTGCAGGCTTTATTGATTGCAGATCTTAGGAATGAGCTTTACACTCACCTAGCCCCACAGGCTTTGTTTATTTAGAGTTCTCCTGGATGCATGCCCTTTTTGTTTTCTCCAGTATACAACCCTACCCACCTGTTGCAATTGCAGTCTTTTTTTATTATTTAGTTTGTGTGGGGAGTGCCCCTCCCCCCCCTCTGGTGGGGCATGCCACACTTTAGCCGCTGTTACAGCTTTTCCCTCTCCAAGGTTGCTGGGCTGGGGCCACCACTCCTGCCTTCTCTGCCAGCTTGTTTATTTACAGTTTGTGTGAGGGAGTGCCTCTCCCCCACTCTCCAGAGCTCAGGGCACCCCATCCTCTTTGCTATGTGTGTGTGTGTGTTTTTTTAGCTGCTTGTTTGTTATTCAGTTTGTTTTTTTCTCTTTTTTACCTGGATGGGGGGGTCAGTCTGTCCAGGGGGCTGTTGATTTGGCCCAGGGTTGTCTGTGGGAGTACCATGTTCTGCTTAACTCACCTGGTGGTCTGCTTCTCCCAAGCAGGTTAGGAGCGAGACTGATGTGTGTGTTCAGTCTGTAATCCTAAACTGGTGTCTGGTGGCACAGGAGTCCTCCTGGTTTCTCCATTTAACATGGAGTGGGGATGCTATGCCTGGGCTGGGGGTGTGGAGGTGTCCGAATTCTGCCTCTTCTTGGTGGTTTTTCCTGCAAGGTGTATCTCCAGTGTCTCTCCAAGATTTTACCTTGGAAAGCATGCTTTCTGCTTCCTCCCTCTAGTTGTCATCTTGGAATCCTTCTGGGTATCTGTTTTATCGAAATAACTATCAAGATCTTTTGCTGCAATCTTTGATACAAAGTTTTAACAAAGCCAATCAAAAGCTAGCTCTCCAGATGCAATAATAAAACCTTAAAATTTTAAGAGTCTACAAAAAGGCAATTAACCCTAAAATACTAATTCCACACATAATTAACTCCCAATAACTGAGCCTGTTATTTTTGGGCTCCAGGGACTACATTCAGGTCAAAAACAACTCTGCTATTGGTCCCAAGTCATGCTGTTAGTTAGCATCAGCAGTCTAAGATTAATTTCCTAACAACACCTAAGCTATGGCTCCCAGTCATTGGGTCTTCTAACTTTATGCTTATCCCTTTGTCTCTGCTTCTTTATCTAATCATTTGAAACATTAATCTTAATTGGTTTATTATTAAAATGTACATTTCCCCACATTTTTCTCAGTTTAAAAGCTGACTACCACCCTATGACTTAATATTAAACTGACCATGATTGATGGTTTTGTATCAGTCAAACTCACCTAGGTGCAATTTGGATTTGATAGTTAATTTTGTACTTATAACAATGGTTCTTATTAAGATGTTTTCTTTTTAACACTCAACAGAAAGTCTTCCTACATATTGTCTTTTAATTTTATATGTTGTTTTGGTATCAGCTTCTTTGCCCAGTGCATACTTGTTCTGAGGTTTTAATAGTTAGGTCATTTAGGATCAGCATCCCATCTAAAAACCCTTGTGGAGTAGTGGAAGAGACTGGTCCTTAGGAGAATGCTTGACTCACAACACAGGGTACTCTGCCAGTTGTTTGCTCCAGAGATGTCTGATGGAAACAGTTCAGAGGGACCCATATTGAGGCTTTCAAGGTTCAAGAAGAATGCTTCATAAATCTCAAGAGTTCTCATTCTCTTTCTCCAAAGGGCAATTTTTGTTCTTTCCTCTTCCTTTCTCTCACTCTCCACCAACCAGCACAGTGATTCCATTCACAAGCTCTTGTACAGAGTTAGAGGGGTTAATGAATTCGTCCCCCTTCCTTTCCCTCTCTCTCTTTCCACCAGCTGGCATAAGGGAAGCCAACCTATTTATTTGGTTACATCCTTAGCACTGGGAGATGCTTTGATCCCACTAGCCAAAAATAAGATGACTTGTTCTCTTCATGGCCTATTTAAGATTATTTACTATCCTTTACATCCTGCCTAAGCCCTAAGGTATTTTTCTAATAATACTAAAAAACACTGCTACTGCTTTGTGTCTAAATTTTGCAAAACCATTTACAGAGTTAAAAATGTGTGCGTGTAAACAGCTATAGTTCTTTTATCTAAGGTACGTTTTATCTAACAGGGTCATTAACATTTCTTCTTTGCTAAAAGTTCTGCCATTTAGGCTTGACAACATTGGTTTACCTCTTTTCATTATAGAAACATTGTTTTATCTGACATTGGTTAGATATACAATTAAACATCAAAACAGGGGCTATTTAAAATTTCTGACATTGCCTTCCCCCAACCATTGGAAAATCTAGGGTTTTTAATTGTCAGTATTGTATTGCCAGTACTGATAACCACTAACTTGTTACTTTACCTAACCAACATTCAAGGTTTAAACTGCAATTAACCATGGTTACTTTAAGTTTTGTCATTATAGTTCTGATCCTTCTGGAGCATTTACAGACAAATCCATAAAAAAATGACTCTGATAAGTGCTTACTATCAACCAGGACATTCTTAAGTATTAGGATTGTTCCATATTTTCCTTGTAAAAGCTTTATGATTGTTATCTGCTGACAATTTACAACAGTGTAAAGGTGTTGGTACATCCTCTATATGGGATAAACAATTAGGCTAATTAAGTTCAGCCTAAGAGCCATTTTTTAATAAGTCTGTTTGTTGCTCAATTTGGACCAAAAGGTCACATTGGCACTGATTTCCGATCTGATCAATGTGTTATTCCCCCTCCTTTGTGGAACAAAGTCTGACTTTCTTTACTTCCTTGGAGAAGCCACTCCTGCACTGAGGGAAAAAAACTGCCAAATTGGCAAAATCTTCAGAGAAGACTTTTCAGAAAAGCAGTTTAAAAGGACATGATCCCCAAGTGGTCAGCATCCCCCAACTTCTTAGAGGAACAAGTGGTGTTCAGTCACTCAAAATATTTCAAAAGGACTCCACAAATGAGGGGACTTCTCCAGATCCAGTTAGAGTTAATTATGCCAGACTTTGAAAGTAACAAAGCTGAGACATTTAAAAAAGGGGGCTCTTATGTATGTGCTCTATTATTTAAGCCTTCTATGCTTCTGGCAAAAGGTAAACTCATGTCTTTGGTCTGGTTCTACTGTTTAAGCAAAAACAATATAACTTTCAATGGTATTTAACTTCTGCCTAAGGACATTGTGAGTCTTCTTTCTGTACAGAACTGTCTCATTGTTTATTCTCATTTTGGACTAACATCTGCCCCCAGTACACCTAGTCTCTAATGTAAATCAGCCCTTAACTGCCCATTAAAATGACAGTCCAAAACAGAGGGCTACCTGAGAGTTAAAATAGCTACAGATATAAACACCTGTGGGCAAAGTAGCAATAAGATTCTCTGTCACTTTTCAAAATTACTTTATCCTTCCTGCCACACCTGGAAGGGCATCTTCTGATGCTCCTATCATTACTGATGTTCAGGTCATGCCTTCTAAACCAGATTTGTCTCTTCCAGAATAAAAGCCTTTAAAATCTAAACCATGACACAACAGGGCTGTCAGCTTCTGGAGGTGAACGAGATGCCAATGAGAAATCTTGATTGAGGCTGGACAAAGATTCAGACAATGAACATCAGTGTTCGTGTCCCCAAGGGACAGCAATAGGAAAGGAGAACTATTTCTGATAGATAGGGTCTACAGCCCCTTGTCAGCTTGAAGCAGCTACCAAAGATGGACCACCCCCCTTCAGCAATCCCAAAAAAGAATTTTTGGAATATTGTGTCTCAGGGGGAGTTTGAGGCAGGCTAGGATAGGGATAGTCTGGGACTGTTCCTGCTCTTGGCTCAAGGGCTCCTCCCCCTAACTCGCAGGTGAGAGGAGCCAGGTGATGACATAATGTCTCCCTACCCTCAAGTTCAAGGTGATATAAAAGTGACCTACCAAGAGACCCCTCTCCCCTTCTTCCCTTCCCTTCCCTGGCATAATGGGTGACTCGCCTTCCCTCAATAAAGCTATTCTACTTCACCCCATTCACATGTTCGACTTGGATTCTTCCATTTGGAATGCAAGGACCAAGATTTCCTGAAAATACCATTTCCGATAACACAAGGATAACATCTGTCTTACTGGCAACAACTTTCTTACTTATGATTTTTGACATCAAATTACCTTTAGGCTTGGTGCTTCTGTGATAGAGTGAATTGCTGACTCTTAATTTTTTTTTTAATTTGAGGAAATAATTGACTTCCAGGTCACATTTTTGACAAATGTAATTGTGTTTTTAAAAAGATAGACAGGCATTCTTTACATTCATCTGCATCCCAACATAGAGTCAAGCCCTCTACATGATGCATAGTAATTCGAACAAGACAGACAACAGTACCATATAGAAATATGCTGTGTGCGCTTCTTGCCACCAGCCTCCTGCCTGGCTTAGCTATTGCTCCTGTTCAGATGCTTCCTTTCCTAATTAGAACTCAAATATGCAGTCAGTGCTCCTTGCTGTGAAATTGCCTCTCTTTTCTTAGTGTGCGCATCTGTAGGTTATTTTCTTATGCATAAAATTCTGATCTCTTATAAAAGTAGTCTTTCTCACAAGGGAATCACATGTCTGTCTAGCAACATATTACCTCACTATCTCAGGTATCATATTTAGTGATCTACCCCTATACAGGTGATTAAAATTGAGTGAATTTTCATCCTAATGACAAAATAAAAACAAAGGATAGATCTTTGCATTCCTCTTAGCTTACCTATATACAGATTTCATAAACTTGGAGATAATTTGAAAAAAGTATAGCAACAGCAGCATGGAGCTTCATGTACTTACTTTTAATTTAAGGTCTATGGCATTTTAAAAGAAATAGAAAAGAAAAATGGTTAAAAACAAAAAAATAGGCAGGCATATATGAGTCAACAGTGCTTGTCAGAAATACTCAGGGAATGGTGACATAAAACATCTGAATACTGATTCTGGTTATGGACAATAATAAAAGAATCTTGAATAATGCAAGAAGTAAATCTAAATAATATAAATAAATGACTTGTTTGGGAGTAAAGATACTTTCCCCCTAGTAAAATAAGGTCATTTCAAGATTGCATGTTACATAAATTTGCATATGGGTCATTACTTTTAATTCTTAGTGCAAAGGTACTTTACCATTAAGTTACATGAAAAATCAGAGGACGTGCCTTTAAACTAAGGTGAGTACCAAAGAAAAGTGATCTTAAAAATCTTGCAAATACACAAGCTTAAGGATAAGGCATGTCATTTGCCAAAAATATATGGAATTTGAGATCAACATGCTGAGTGAGATGAGTCAAAATTAAAAAGGTCAAATATTGCATGTTTTCATTCATTTGTGGAACCTAGACCTAAAATGATGATGATGGTGACAGTGATGATGACGATGACAATGGCACATGAATGTATATGAGGGGATGTCTGGAAGGGGGATCAGTGAAAGATGTGTATGAGAAAGGAAAGAATGCTGAGGGGTGAAGAGGATGAAAGTACATTGCACATTTACATATGAAAACTCATAATGAAGCCCACCAAACACTGTGTGAAAGAGAGAGAAAGAGGAGTGGGGGAGTGGGAATGCAATGCAAAGGTGAACATGTACCTTTATGTACACATGCATGGTATTATCACACGGAAATCAATCCAGATTTGTATTTTTAATGTATGATAAATGAAAAAGTAAACATTTAAAAATTTTTTAAATATTTAAAAGTCCTTTCAGAAAGGACATATCACTATCTTTGTTAAACATATTTTTGGTCCACTTATGTACTGTTGGTCTATTTTTGAGTAGTTGAGTAATAATCCTGACTGCCTCTTTATGATGTTGTTGGAAATATGGACACACTTTACACGACTGGTTTTAAAGAGCACAGGTTATATAAGGTTCAGCTCATTTCAGAGCAGGTTTAGTTGAATAACCAAATCTAGATCAGAATCTCACTCAATGGGACATCAAGAAAAGTTTTAGAAGGATAATATCTTCCTGACATGATGACCTAGAAATAAAGAATTAAAACCATCTTTCATCCCTAATGATCAATGAAGCAATGTACTAAAAATGAAAAGAAATAAAGATTTTTCTACTGAAATTCTAGCCATAAATATATATCTGAAATGTTTAATGGATGAAAGAATGCCAAAATTTCATTTTTAATAGTGGAAGAAGATATTTATGGATAATTTTATCCATTAGATATAGGAAAAAGCACAAAATTGATCTGTTTCTCTTGGCTTTCTGAGAACAGACATGGGGCATACTAGCTTCCTAAGATGTCACAGATATAATGTCCCTAAGGGGTTCTCTCATGTCATTAAATTGATAAAATTACATAGGCAAATCTATTTTTTTTAAATTCAGTTTACTCTTTTCATTCTTTATCTCAGTTTAGTATTAATTCTTTGCTTGAATGTCTGACATAATGATATGTGTTTCCCAATAAGGGACTGGTGACAGCTTGAGAGTCATTGCACTGTGATGCAGAAAATGACACACTTTTAAGTAGGTTAATGATCAAATATTAGTGGGAAAACTCATTGAAACAAAGACAAAAACTCTTCATACTATTGACTTTACCATGGTCAATTGACCTCTCCTTACTTTTTAAAATAAACTGCTTCTTTAACATTGAATCTAAAAGTTGTGGTATTCAGATTATTATCCATTACAAACTTGTTTTAAATATTAACTCTTTTATACTTTCAAATCAATGTACCTTTGTTTTTACTCTCACTTATATGCACCCTGCTGTACTTAACCACACTGAACAGATGACTCTCTTTATTTAAATATTGCTAATTTGACTTTTCTCTACTTTTGCATGTTTCTTCCTAACATCTTTATTTGTTGGCATACCTACATAGCAGGGACAGATTTTGACTTACAGGTTGTTATACTGATATTGGGATCCAACCACTTGGCTTCACATCTAGAAGTCTGGAGAAGTTTACTTTTATATAACTAGTGTTGATGGCTCTAACTGTGGATGTGTTTCTCATTTGTGTTAACCATGTAACATACAAATGAAGCTTTGTGTTACAAACTTGTCATGTTTTATAGTTTCCTTGCCCCCTTCTTCACCACTTTCTTTAAAAGCATCTTTTGGTCCGAAAACCTGATACAGCAAGGAGCAGGAGTCTATGGTTAGTTTGGTTGTGAGTACAGGCTCTGTTGTCTACGTGGAGGCATTTATGTATCACATGATGAAGGAAAAAAAGAAAGTAAATAATAAGAGCACCCATCTGTTTTCTGGGATGAGACATGAAAATGCTTGTAAGTGTGAGTGTCATTTCTCACCAAAAGAATTCTTTATGCTTTATTTGTACTGGGCTTAGAATTACCAGTGATTCCACTCTTCTGGTTGTCTAAAATATAGCAATCTGACTTTCCAATGGAAGTATTTTCATTAATAGACATTAAAGTAAACCAGCAAACTAACTTTCCTTTAATTAATTGCACCTTAATACACAGTGTTTTAATATTGAGAATTACAGTTTTACTTTCTTTAAAAAGTAATGTGTATATGACCTGTAAATTACTGTACTTTCAATTCTCATTCTGAATCATAGAAAATTTCCTTACCAGAACTTTGGTGGTTGTGGCAATCATAGAACATATATTTGAAGACAAGAGAAAATATGTCAGTTGACCCAAGTTTGTTCATTTGTTCTTGGCAAATTATTTATTTCCTTGGATCAGAAGGGAAGGACCAATAAACTCAGCCATGCTTCCTTATATGTAAATGTCAGATCTTTGGCTCACCTAATGTCAGATGCTCACATACATGAAATGAGCTTCCTCATGGGAGATAAACAAGACATGCCACAGCTAATGATGATGCAAAGAATGGCAACCATTGTGGCCTTTCCTTTACATCATATTAAAACACCAACTATGTGTTGTCGTGTTCATTGAGCAGAAACAAGGAGTAAGAGGACTGGCCAGCATCTTTCACACTGTGCAATTAGATTCTTTTGGTATTATCTTCGAGTTAGTATTTGGAAATATTTGTATAATGAGTTTGTTCATCTTCAAAGAAACTCCAGTATTCACATAACATATTAAAAGGCTTTTGTGCTGTAGTAAGCAGAATAACCAACCCTCTACCTAATCTCCATAACTAATGACTATGTTATTTTAACTGAAAAAGAGACTTCACAAATAAGGTTAAAGATAAGGGTCCAGATATGAAAATAATATCCTGGGTAATGTACTTAAACTAATAACATGACTTAATCTAATAACATGAATCCTTGAGAAATCAGGAAGTTTTCTGCTGTGGTCAGAGAACGATGCAATGAAAGAAGTGGGATCAGACAGATGCAACATTGTTGGCTTTGAAGGTGGAGGAAAGTGGCCGTGACCCAAGGAACACAAGTAGCCTCAAAAGTTTGGAAAAGCAAGGAAAGGATTCTCCTTGTATTTTCTGGAAAGGAATACAACACTGCCAACAACTTAAGTCAAGCCCAATGAGACATTGAGATCTGTCCTTCAGAACCACAAAATAATAAAATTATATTTTATGATGCTAAATTTGGAGTACTTTGTTACTGTGATAATTTGTTATGGCAGCAATGGAAAATAATATTAGTTCTTAAATCTTCCTTCACTTGATTTGCATATGGATTAGGAGACTCAGGAAGATAAAATATCCTAATCACAAAATGAAATTCGTATGTTATGCTGCTACATTGACCTAGTTCTCCTGCATTTGTAGAGCAAACTTGTGTGGGATAAGTAATGATGTTTTTATTAGCATATGTTAGTTGCACAAAGAAGTTTCACTGTAATCATTCCACCTATGCATATAATGTACTTGGATCAAATCCATACCTTCTATTATTCTCTTATCCTCTTTTCCCTAATGTTTTATAATTTTAATGGGTTTCATTATTCTATTTTCATACTGGCATATAAACTATATATCCTTATGTAGAAGAATGAAACTATAGAAAGTAGATCTCATACTGTACAAAAAGATTCAAAATTGATCAAAGATCTTTGTTTAGCAGTACTGGGGTTTGAACTCAGCGCCTCATGCTTGTAGGCAGGAGCTCTACCACTTGAGCCACTCTGCCAGCCCTTTACAAAGGCCTGAAACTTTGAAAACTCTACAGGGAAATGTAGGGAAAACACTTAAAGATGTAGGCAGAGCTAATGATTTTCTGAGTAGGACTCCAATTGCTAAGGAAATCAGGGCAAGGATTGATGAATGGGGTTGCATCAAATTAAAGAGTTTCTGTACTAAGAAGGAAACCATTACCAACATCAAGAGGCAACCTGCACACTGGAGAAAATACTTGCCAGTCATTCAGATAAATAATAATTACCCAGGTGATATAAAGAGTTAAAAAAAACTAAACAATAAAATAATACTCTTATTGTATAGATATCACTGTGAAATTGTCAGGTTTTAAAAATTATTATATTTTTTGACCAGCACATAATATTTCTATATATTTTAGAGGTGAAATGTGATTTGTTGGTATTAATATATATATATACTTATTCTTAAAGCCATGAAGTTTTAATCAGCAACTTGAAATACGGATTTAAATCTAAGCAAAGTGGCATTGTTAATGTGTACTGTGATTTGTCTTCTGTTTAAAAACAAATTATGTAGACCAAAACCTATCCGTAATGGAGGATAGATTTTCAACTTTTATTACATAATCATGTGAAATTTATGCCATCATTCCTAACATAAGAATGTTCAAGTGCAAACTGGGTGCAGAATCTTCTTCTCAGGGCAAAGACTATATCCAAGTGCAATTCCAGGAGAAATGATGCTATAAGCACTGAGTAGGAGAAAGAAAATACTAATGTACACTACAATTAATGAATCTTAACTTGAGAACTAAGCTTAATTAAGTACTTGTTTTAAGTACTTCCCCATACTAAAATTATATTATACATTAGTAACTTTGGTGTCAAAAGGAAATAGTATGTTAACAATATTTCTTTTATGATTGCCAGTCCTTGGTAATGCAGAATGTTATAGATGGTAACAATTCTATGGTATCTTCAATGGTAATATTGCTTCACATTTTGAAGTTTATGGTTTTCCATTCTTTTTTTACATTAGTTCAAATTCATAGTAAAATACCCATTTCTCAAACTAAGAGAAAACACATGAAAAGCTGTCTCATAAAAGAACAGTAAAGATATAGATGAAGTATTGGCATCAACTCCATCCTTAATATGAGAAGGAGCATTCTAAAAAAGGGCAAATTCTGTTTAACAAAAAGCTCCCTTCATTATACCTGATAATTAATCCATAGGCATTCAGAGAAGTATGCTAAAATGATATTGCTTCCATGCTTTTTGCTGTGATGATGATACTGTTTCTTTAATGCATCAAACCAAGTTCCACAACATTGCAATGCATAGTTTGCAGCATGTAGGGGCCTCCACAGAGCACACAGAAGGTTTCACACAGCCTCACATCTTTAGCATTTTCCCCTCTGCACCTTTTGACTTAATTACACTAGCAATTTAATTGTCTCTTCCAGATGTTTGTTTGCTGAAATAATAATAATAATAATAATAATAATTATAATTATAATATTTCACTAGGAAACCCACTCCACTCTATGGACGTCCCTCCTGAAGCTGTGAGCTGAGTTGAAAGGAAGAACCGGATAAGGAGCATTCTTCAGTCAAGGGTATAGGAACACTTGTGTTCTCTTGCTAGAACCCTCAATCAAGCTCTATAGTTAATTATTTTAAAGAATCTTAAATGTATACTTACACTTAGATTTTGGAAACCAATCCCATATTCTTCTAAGCACTTTATATCATATTTAATAATTTTAGAGGTATATAGATGTAGAAACAGTTATTGAAAAATATATATATACTTAGGATGGAAGACATCATGATTGTATATCTCAAAGAATTTTAATCACATAAATACTATTTGGACCAAGGCATAGAGTATTTTCAGCACCAAAGATGTCACTTTCTTCTTTTACTTTTCAATAAAAACAACCACTATCCTGGTTTATAACCTTCATTTGCATTTTACTAGTTTTGAGTTTTGTTTTTGTGTTTTACATGTGTCATCTTTAGCATCTATTATCTTAGACACTTACTGAAGACTCATTATCTTGTTTCATGTAGCAGAATATTTTAAATTTAATTTTAATTATTTCATTGTATGACTATACTAGTGTGTACTCACCTCTTCTAACTTCATAGGCATTTTTGCATGCTTTGCTCTCTCCTAATTCTTACATGTCTATTGGCACATATGGTATATATTTCTGTGCAGATACTATCAAGGGGTATAATTGCTTGGAAGCAGGGGTACAATTGCTGAGTGTCAGTTTAGATTTAATAGCTATTTTGGATATATACTTTTACACTTTGACAGCAGTGAAGGTGATACAATGTGACTCCATGCATTTCAGTTTAGTCGTTCTTTTTTGCTGCATGGTGGTATCTTGTTAAATTTAACTTTCCTGATGGCTGGGGTTGAATGTCTTCACATGTTTATTGGCCATTTGAATATGTTATCTTTCAAGTACCTCCTCTAGTTTTGGAATCACTTTTCTATTGAGTCATATTTCTTTTCCCTTTTAACTTATTTTTCTTATTAATATAAAGGAATTATATATGTAGGTATAAAGAGACAAAGGTAAATAATTATAGATATATTAGTCTATACTTATAGTTTTATATAGTGTTATATGATTAGCTGTAATATATTATATATATGTATATATATATATATATGTCTGTAAATAATATTTTACTTTTGGTAAAAGTTTTTCCTACTATGGAAAATAAATTTACCCTTCTTTTCTCTATCTCCTTGTCCTCTTCTTATTTTTCCTCTCCTCCCCCTCCCCAACCCCTCCCCCTCCTCTTTTTCTTCTTCTTCTTCTTCTTCTTCTTCTTCTTCTTCTTCTTCTTCTTCTTCTTCTTCTTCTTCTTCTTCTTCTTCCTGCTTCTTCTGCTTCCTCTTCCTCTTTCTCTTCCTCTTCCTCTTCTTCTCTTCCTCTTCCTCCTCCATGTCCTTTTCCTCATTACTTCTTCCTCCTCCCTCTCTTCCTTTTCCTTCATAATTTTCATGGGCATTTTGACATTTTCTAAGGAAAAAAATATTTTAGGTTAACATGAATTATGCACATTTTGAAAAATTCTGAGCTTTTACAATTCAGATGAAAATTCACATTTTAATTGATACATAAAACATAAATAATGAACATATCAATAGTATGCCATGTTGTGTGTCCATACATGTATACCTTGTGTGATATCTATTCTTATCAGTTTAATGCTGAGGTTTTCATTAAAATTGTCTTGAATAGACAGATAAAATTTGTTCTACCAAGTATTTTCATTTTTACTGGCCAAAACTTTTCCAAGTAATATTTTGTATTTTACTATAGACCTTTTGTGTATTCTTTATTAAATTTATTCTCAAGGATGAAATAATAGTTAACAGTATTTTGCCCCTAATTCTTTGAACAATCACTATCATTTTTGTTTATACTTTAGAAGCAAGTCTTTTTCTCTTATTTTAAGACTTTCCTATGCGTCTTAAATATTCTGCATCTTCATGTTAACGTGCCTGTGTGTAACTTTCTTTTTTTTTTTCAGTAGCCTAATTTTATTGTCCATGGTAATGAACATTGAAGCACTTCACCCTTCCTCCACCAGCAATAAGGAAACAGCAGGGCCAAGACAAAGATCATTAGGCCCCCATAATAAAGTGGCAACAACTGTGTGGTCCCATCTCCTAGGGAAGGCTGTGTGACCTAGGAAGGGACACCACGTTAGGCTCAGCCCCTTTTTCCTGTCAGGAGCCTAGAAAAAGGGGTAGCACAAAGCCCTATATGGCTTGCCTGAACAGGGAAAGATGGTTGAGAAAGGAAGTGAGGCAAATTTCCAAAAGTATAGGGTCTTCAGAAGTCATTTGGACATGACAATATATTGCTTGTCCAAATGACTGTTGTGTGCTACTTTCTTTGTTTACATTTTTGTGTTTGTACTTCTTGAGTTTAGGATGCAAAGTATTCCTCAGGTTTGGAAAATATTTTGTGTGTAATTCTTCAAATATTAATTTCTTATGATTTTTTTGTCTTTGATGCACTAATTAACTTTTCAGATATTTGCAACTCATTGACTCTTATACTTTCTATTTTTTTTCTTGCAATAACCCTATCCCAATTAAACTAAAAATTTCATTAATCTCATTTTATACAGAAACAAAAAAATAAATTGTGAAGTTTTCACGTAATATACTTTCTAATTACTTTAAAGTACTTTTCTCAGACATCTGTCAGTGTAGACCACAATTTAACATGCTTTCTATTCTAACCACTAGGTAAACGAGAATGGGGGAGTGGGCAAATACAATCAAAGTACATTATAATTATATGCATCTATGAAAATATCATCATGTACCCCCTTTGTACCATTAATATATGTGAAATAAAAGCAAAGAAAGATACCATAGTGAGGACTGGGACTTACCTAGCTATAGCATGCATGATAACAAGTGTTAGGAAAGAATGATCAGAGAAGCCTCCTGGAAGCTCAGAGCAGAGTATCTGATTTGAGCACAATAGTGAGTCATGAGAGAAGTTTGGAGACATTTTAAGAGAGCTGTGCATTTCAGTTGAATATACAATCACTGACAGGGCAATCTGCCTGATGAGGTGAAGGTGAAAAGGAAGGATTTAGTTGTTAGGTCACTTTATTGTAGTGATAACTACAATAGTTATAGTGATGACTACAAAGTATCTAGAGAAGAAAATAAATGGAGAAGAAAAAGAGCAGAAAAGATTTAAAAAGATGGAGGCAAGATGGGAAAGGAATATGGATGTCATTAATAAGCAGTCAGGCTCTATTATTTAGGGAGTAAATAAATACAAAACTTTGACATAATTATGATAACTGATCATAAAAATGATTGTGATTATTGAAACAATGCAATTTTTGACAACTAAGTAACACATGTTACATTTCTGAAAAATCAGATTTATTTTACTTATTTTTGTGACATGGAACATTTCCGTCTTGTAGAAAATTGTGTATTCCCATAAACTAGATAGACGTAGATCCTATAAATAATTAATCTTGTTTCAAGACAGAAATCTGTGATTCATTGTTTTTACAGAAGTGAGCTCTAATATCATGAATGAATAATAGAAAATATTACATAAAGGAATTCAGACTCATTCTGAATAAAATAGAAGATAGGTTTTATACAAACTGCACAAATTATTTTCTTAAGAAATTAGTCAATATACAAAGGAAGGAAAATTTTTAGGGGATGTATAACATTCTAAAAAATAGTAGAATTTTCTATTCTCTAAGAACATTTTAATTAGGTATGCTCAAAAAATTTACTCATTTTAATTTATCATGAGCTTTAAATTTGACCTGAAGTTTCAGTTCTAAAGTCATTTGTACATCTATGACCTTCAAAAGATTTTTTAATACAATGTGCTTCAGTAGTCCTACCTGTAATATGGGACGTACCCATGTTGCACATTGTTTTTTTTAAGTTTTAGAAAGGTTTCTGGCATAAAGTAGTAGTTTCTCATCAGCTCGTGGACACAGTTTTATTTGATATTTATTTTCTGACTCTCAAGGCTACCTGACTTTCACTTACAGGCATCAGAGATTTATATTTGAAAGGGGAACAATGACATTTGTCCTGCCCAAAATGCCAAAATCTCAGTGACAACTGGGTGTGTTGCAATTTCAGAACTTTATAAAACTCACAGAGTACAATCCTTTTTCAAATGTGCCTTGAAACTACTGTAAAGTTAAACACATCTATTGATGCCAATGGAACTTAAGAAATTCATAGAGGTTTTAGGGAATTAATATGCTTTCTGATTATATTAAAATTCAAATTAATAGTTGATGCTAAATTTTATATATTTATAGGGTTGATACTAAATTTAATTTAAAATTTTTAGAGACAGGATTTCTTATTTAAAAAATTTTTTTTAAGTTTATGTATTCTTTTCTTTTTTACCTCTAGCTCATATTAGACTTAGGATCACATAGATTTCAACTTTTTGGCCAATCAGTAATGTCATAAGCAAAATGAATTCTACTGACAAATGGCAATATTGTTTCCTCATCACTAAAGTGTAAGTTTGGGTTTGTTTCTTTCCATTTTTGCAGTCTAACTTGCAAGTGTTGTTTTGTTTTGTTTTGTTTTTTTAATTTAATTTTTTATTGTTCATATGTGCATACAATGATTTCCCCCCTGCCCCCACCCCCTCCCTTACCATCCACTCCCCCCCTCCCTCTCCCCCCCCTCAATACCCAGCAGAAACTATTTTGCCCTTATTTCTAATTTTGTTGTAGAGAGAGTATAAGCAATAATAAGAAGGAACAAGGGTTTTTGCTGGTTGAGATAAGGGTAGCTATACAGGGAGTTGACGCACATTAATTTCCTGTGCGTGGGTGTTACCTTCTAGGTTAATTCTTTTTGATCTAACCTTTTTTCTAGTTCCTGGTCCCCTTTTCCTATTGGCCTCAGTTGCTTTTAAGATATCTGCTTTAGTTTCTCTGCATTGAGGGCAACAAATGATAGCTAATTTTTTAGGTGTCTTACCTATCCTCACCCCTCCCTTGTGTGCTCTCGCTTTTATCTTGTGATCAATGTTCTTTCTTTGCCCAGACCGTCTCTGTTAGGTTGACTGTGTCTTCTCTTCTCACTGTGTGCTATATCATACAATCTCTTCTTTAGCTATGCCCAGCTTGGCCTCAAACTATAATCCTCCTGATCTCAGCCTCCCATGTAGCTAGGATTACAGGCATAAGCCACCAGTGCCCAGTGAGTGATGGTCTTAAATGAACAGTCTTTCAGTCATTGTGTCACTTAATATCTTAGTCAATTTATTTAAAAATTATTGTGAAATATAACTAATATACAAAACTGTATAAAATGTAAAGATACAGATAAAGAAAAGTAACAAAACAAACAGCTATTCATCTACTGCCAAGCCAAGGCATAGAACATCTGATGCAGTTTCCATCATCCCATCTTTGAGCATTTTTTTTGTCTTTCTTCCAGCCAATCACAATCCTGATACCTGTATCAATTACTCCCTACAATTTGCATCTTATTCATTATCTAATTGTGCATTCTGAATTAAATCTCTATCCTGTTTTATGTATTTTAGATATTATAAAAATGGGAATCATATTATTTGTCTTCCAAGACATATCTCTGTCCTTCAACATTGTGCTTCTGAGAGTCAGTGCTATTAATCATGCACTTACATTTCACTCATTGTCTTTTCTGTTTATTAAGTATGATACAATTATTAATCCACTCTAGATAGATGTGCGTGCTGATTGTTTTCACTACTTTGCTATCATGACCGGTATTTCTGTTATGTTTCTTGTAATTATTTGCTGCTACACATGTGTAAGAAATTTCTTTAGTGCGTGCCAGTGGTTCCCAAACATCACTGCTCTTTAAAATCACTTGGGAAATCTCAAAACTGTGAGCTCCCAAGTCTTACTCCTTGTCAATTAAATCAGAATGACGATATGGTAGCTTGGTGTCAGCAGTGTTTTAAAAGATCTCCTGTTGGCTCCAAAGTCTATGCAAGTCTGGGAACCACTAGGATAAGGACTTTTTCAGCTATACTCAATAACACCAAAAATGCTTCCCAAGCTGTTGACTTGTTTTCCATCTCTAGCTCTAGTGTATGAATGTATCTGTTCTTGTATAACTTGCCCAAAATTTGATGTTATTCAATTATACAAATGTTTATATATTCTTGAAAATCTTTGGCAAGAATACTTCTTTATCTGCCAGTGGAAATTGATTCTTATTCCTGAATTGGTATATATTCCCTCCCCTTCTTGAAATCATGAATGTTTGTTTGGCTTTATCACTTTTTTAAGAAAAGGGACACCTGTTGGGTTGATTATATAATGATCAATGTAGCCTAATTTATTATTATAATCAGAATTTTGTTGGTACTGGGATTTGAACTCAGAGCCTTTCACTTGCCAGGTAGGTACTTTATCATTTGAGCAATGCCCCCAAACTATTTTTTTATTTAGTTATTTTTGAGTTAAGCTCTTGACAGTTTTGCCCAGGCCAGCCTGGACCATGATATTCCTACTTAAGTATTGCCTGTGTATTCTGGAAATGAACTTGCAGAACCACAAGTTCTGATTTGTTTTACTGAGATGGAGTCTCATTAAATTTTTGCCTAGGTTAGCTTCAAGCCATCTCTACCTCCTAACTCATCATTTTTAATTGAACTATCCATGTATTCCTTGAATAAGTTTCTGTGTCCAAGCCATATTATTACTTCATTGTACAGCTAAATTAAATTTTCTAAAATACATCTATTGTTTTCATTTACTATTTTACATCTCTGTATCTATTGTGTATCTATTATTTGCATCTGTCATATCTATTATCCTAAAGTGACATTTGTCTATGCTTTTATGTATTTGCCTGTGGTGTTGCTTTTGTTCAGATTTCCCATAGTGTGTTGTCACTTTGTTTTTGTTCCTGAAATCTTTCCATATATATATAAATGGAAATATATATACATATATATATGGAAAGAATAACTTTTTTCCCACGTGGAATCCTTTGTTTTAAGGCAATAAAGTCAAACAGTCAAGTTAATCGTATAAAAAATGTCCTAATTCACTAGATACAAATTTTAGTTTTGCTTTTTTTTAGCTTTGTCACCTTCAATAATTAACATACTAGCCACATTTGAGTGTATATACATGTGTTGGTTCTGATAACAAACCAAGAAAAATTAGTTAAAGTCTTTTCTCATAAACCCTTTAAAAATGTTTCTTCTTGAAACAGCAAGCAAATATATAACCTGACATATTTTATGGAATGCATCTACCAAAAATTAAGGTCATGGAGGGTGGAGACCGTGCCTGATTTTGAATCTTGTCTCTGTCACTTACTGGCTATGTGATTTTATTTACTATGTCCCTCTGTTTATGTTTTCTCATCTTTCAAACATGCAAGATAGGACTAGCTGGCTCATAGGATTGTTCAGAAGATTAAATGAGTTCATATTTGTAACACACTTACACTTGTTTTTGTAACATAGGAAACACTATCCATGGGTTTGCTGCTAACTAAATGATCAAAATCCATAGGTTCCTTACCTCTTCTTGCCTCCTTACCAGGGAATGACAGTACCAATTGTCAAATCCTAACTGAAAGATGAGTTTGAATGTATGACATTTGTTAGCGACTTCTACAAGCATATACAATACAGACACATTCTTCTACTATGACGAGGTACTGTCTTCATATTTTTTGACCTGCTAAGTATTTTAGAAGTAACAAAAAATATACTCATCTGACACTTTGTCTCTGCCATTGTTTTCTAATTATGATATAAGTTCTGGATGACCATTCTTCATTCTTTTTTACTTTTCTCCCTGACAGACAAAATAAAAGTATTCTGACCACACTTTCACTTTTGGAGCATTCACCCTTAACCATTGTTATACAGCAGGAATGGCTAGTTTGGAAGAAGATCCTAAGTAATTTCTTTCAAACTATATTACAAGCAATAGCAATAAAAAGAGCATGGTACTGGCACAAAAACAGACATGAAAACTAGTGGAACAAAATAGAGGACCTGGATATGAATCCACACAGCTATACCCGCCTTATTTTTGACAAAGGTGCCAAAGACTTATGATGAATAAATGACAGCCTCTTCAACAAATGTTGCTGGGAAAAGTGGTTATCTGCCTGCACAAAGCTGAAACTAGACCCATATTTATCACCCTGTACTAATATCAATTCAAAATGGATCAAGGACCATAATATCAGACCCAAAACTCTGAGGTTAGCACAGGAAAGAGCAGGAAACACTCTGGAAGCACTAGATATAGACAAGGACTTGAACTCCAGTAGAACCACCACCACCAACAGGTGTTGGCAAGGATGTGGAGGAAAAGGATCCCTCGTATACTACTAGTGGGAATGCAAGCTGGTGCAACCACTCTGGAAAACAATATGGTGGCTTCTTAAGAATCTAAATGCAGATCTGCCATATGATCCAGGAATCCCACTCCTAGGGATATACTCAAAGGAAAGTGACTTGTGTTACCCCAGAGGCACCTTCACACCCATGTGTATTGCAGCACTATTCACAATAGCCAAGTTATGGAAACAGCCAAGATGCCCCACTACTGACAAATGGATTAAGAAAATGTGGTACTTGTACACAATGGAAATTTACTCAGTCATGAAAAAGAATGAAACCTTATCATTTGCAAGTAAATGGATGGAATTGGAGAACATCATCCTGAGTGAGGTTAGCCAGGCTCAGAAGACCAAAAATCTTATGTTCTTCCTCATATGTGGACTTCAGATCTAGGGCAAAGATGGTAATGTTGGACTTAGGTCACACGTTAAGGGGAGAGCACATACAGGAGGAATGGGGATAGGTAGGAAACCCAAAACTTGAAAGTGTTTGAGGTCCCTACTTCAGAGGGGCTAGTACAGTAACCTTAAAGTGACAGAGATCAATATGGGAAGGTGACTGGGAAGCAGTGAAAAGGTCAGGTAGAGATGTATCAATTTGGGTTGTAATATACTTCCTGTACCTGAAGGGAATAGTTTTCTCTAGGTTTGGGAATTTTTCTGTTATTATTTTGTTGAATATATTACAAATTCCTTTTCCTGGCACTTCTTCTCCTTCTTCAATGCCCATGATTCTCAGGTTTGGTCTTTTGATGGAGTTGGTGAGCATATTCCTTTTGAAGATCTTGAGTTGTTTGATTAATAGCTCTTCAGTTTTTCCGTTAATTTCCATTTTATCTTCAAGTTCTGAGATTCTGTCTTCCGCTTGTTTTACTCTGCTGGAGTGGTGTTCCGTTATGTTTTGTGTTTCTGTTTATTCCTTTTTCTGATGTTTTCCATATCATGGGTCATTTCCTTTTTAATACTGTCTATTTTTGTCTTTCATTCACTCATCTCTCTGTTTATAGTGTTCTCTGTTTCACTTTGGTGTTAATTTAGGGCTCCTATGAGTTCATTTATTTGTTTGTGTCTTCTCGTATTCGTTATTTTTGGTGTCTTGAAATTTCTTCAGTGCCTCTTGTACATTTTGGTTAACCATGTCTACTAACATCTACATGTAATTACTTGCAGGATTTCTTATTTCAAGGTGTTCTTCTGGGCATCACTGTGTTCCTTGGCATCATTTATCTCTGTTTTGTTGGAGTCCGGAACTGCATATCTGTTTTCT
The DNA here is from genome assembly GCF_047511655.1 of Castor canadensis. Taxonomy (NCBI): domain Eukaryota; kingdom Metazoa; phylum Chordata; class Mammalia; order Rodentia; family Castoridae; genus Castor; species Castor canadensis. The sequence goes on from NC_133389.1 coordinate 9,415,671, forward strand.
TCATTTCCCTCTGAATCCTGTATTAAATTATTTTGGGGGGGGAAAATGGTTTCCATCCCTATTTCATCTTCCCATTGTTCCACTTGGTACTGTGCAACTGTGTTCTTGGTAGGCTAATTGGTGATTTCAGTCACCTGTTTTCTTTCCCTTGATTTAATTTTGCTTTGTGGTTGTATTGAGTTTGTAGCTAAGTGTGTGTGTTATTTCTGTCCCTGGTCTGGGTATAATTTAGTATTTGCTAATTCACAATAGTAAAACTAACAAAAAAATAAAATCCAAAGAAATCAACATGGAGAGATGAACAAACAAACAAACAAGAAACAGAACAATCAAACAAACAGACAAACAAACAAACAAACAAAAATTCCTGGTTCAGGAACGATAGAATTTCAGTGCTGGTTTGAGTTCTGGTGTTGGTATTTAAGCAGAAGCTGTCATAGTCTTGCCAGGTGGGTGGGTAGTTTTGTTTTGTTTTGTTTTTTCTGTCTTTCAGAGGTAGCTTCTTGGTCAGCTCCTCTCTCAGTGGGGTGAGGCAGTTTAAGTTTGTATATTGTCCTCAGGTTCTGGAATCAGCTATGAAGCCTACCAGCTGTCCTGCTTTGGAGTTACGTTTTCACTATGCTTGATTACTGGGGTATTGTTTCTTTGCCTTGCCCCCTTTCTCTGGGGCAAGGTCAGTGATCTGTCAGCCAGCCCTCTGGTGTCCATGTGTTGTGATAGTTTGCTGATTATTTTTCAATTTTGCAGTGCCTTTTGACTTTGGATGTTGCTCATTGGCTCAGGAGATGAGCTTTGTGGACCGCTACCTGCCCTGTTTCAGGCAGTGGCTTATCACCCTCCTGCTATGGGTCCTTCTGCCTTTCCAGCCTTTGTTTACTGAAAGTTTGCATGGAGATCAGCTCCTTGCTCTTCCCCCTTTCTCTGGCGAGCTTTCAGCAACTCAGTCCCTCTGCTGGGTGTTAGTTTTCAGTTCCTGGTTTATTGTTCAGTTTATTTTCCTTTTTTGCTGGTGGGGGGTGTCAGTCTGTCCAGGGGGCTATGCTGGTTTGTCCTAGGAGTGGCTGGGGGAATACTGTGTGATGCTTGATGCTAAATGTCTCCCAAGCAGGTTTGGAACTGGTGTCTGGTGGCAGTGGCAGTCTTTCTATTCTCTCAGTTTAACGTGGTGTGGAGAAGCTTTCCATGGGCTAGGGGTTCAGGGTGTCGAAGTTGTGATTCTCCTTGCTGCTTTATTTCCACCAAATGTGACTCCAGTGTCTCAGTGAGGTTTTGGAGTCATGGAGATCACCTTGTCTGCTTCTGCACCATAGTCACCATCTTGGATCTATCTTCATGGCCAATGCCCTCACCACCAATTTGAAGAGGGCATCATGGGATACAGTAGAATTATTTGTCTGGTGTCAATGAGAGCTAGAGAAGCTGCTTCTCAATTTTGTCAGCTTAATCCTAGCATAAAACCTATGTAAAGGGCTCTGTAGTTTCAAAATGCAGGGAAAGTGCACAAATGTGTACAACCAAGCCAGTTAAGAAAATGCAGGTATTATTTCATGTCAGTATGTCAATTTCTCATGAAAAATAGGTAGATCATCTAACTACCAGTGAGGATAAAATGTTTTATCTTACACATATGGAAAAGATCTTTTTCTTTTAGTAACTAATGGTCACATTTAAAGTTGACTATGCATAATTTTGTTGTCAGTCAAAACAACATTTGTTTCTCTCTGATGTCTTCTCCCTAAATAATGAAATATCAAAATAATAATGAAGTTTTTGGCCCTTTTCTTTCTGTCCTTACAAATCATTGTTTTGGAAACTCATCTAATGCATCTTTACATATATTCATACCAAGAATAGAAATGCCTTCTGTAGACATTCTCAAACTAGGTACAAATTATCTTCCATTGTCTCTTTTAGGAATTAAAAATAGCTTCATCTATAAAAACTCCAGAAATTTTTACTAAATGGCCAAGGTCAGTGAAACAACTGGAAGAGAGGTGCTTTGAATAAAGACAAAAACTTTTTTTTCACACAGAAAAATAATCAAAACTTCCTATGATATGTGAAGAGTTGCAGAAAGGAATTATTTTGAAAATGAAAAAAAGAGAGGTTTCATCATTTCAATTCTTACATAGTGCATTGTATTATAAAATCTTTCACAAATGTTTCATCAAAGTTCATTTCCTTTTGGAGCTAGATTTTAGGAGTTCTGGAAATAATGGGACCTTATTTTTGTTCTCAATCTTAAAAAAGGAGGTATCTGTACAGCAAGAAATTTAGCATCTGTCAGAGAAGCTTAATCTTTCACTAACTGAAAGAGTTCCTTAAGCTATAAAATTATGCATGATATCCTCTCTAGAGAAGTTCCCATCAGGCTGTACCAGCAGTGATACTCTGTCTGGGTGCCCATCCTGTTCTTTGAGGTGCAATTTTCCTTATATGTTCATTTGATTAGGTGATTTTCTTAAAGACTCCCTGAAACTTTAAAAGTCACTGTTAGTCTTTTCAGTCTGTGAACTACAGAATTTTTCCATTTACAAATACACAACTAGCTTTTAACTGTTCCAAGGCTTCTCCTAGATTCTTCACTTTAGATATCAGTGATGTTTTAGTTTGCCCCCCCAAAAGAATCAACATTGACACTAATGGGACAGCACCACATAAACACCAGAATGGTTAATAGAGATGACTGGAGGCAGCCAGAGTTTGTGCAGATCTAGGACACCTGAAACTCGATGTTGTCTCAGATGCCTTCTTGGTATACAACCAGGAGAAATATGCGTATATGTGAATTAAGAAATGTATAGACTATACTCATAGCACCATTATATCAAAAAAGCCCTAACTGGGAGCAAATCAAACAGCATCAGCTGTAGGATACATAAATTGTGCTGGGATATTGAACAGAAATATAAATGAAAAACTACAGCTGCATACAGCACTGGAGAAATTCCATAAAACACTGGACAAAAGAAATACTCAAAATAATATATGCTTCATTCATATTTATGTGAAGTCCAAAACAGATAAAATGTATTGTTAGGGATTCATGCTAATAAAAATAAAATGATAAAACTATAAGACAATGTGATTCTTATGAAGGTGAGGAAAGCAACTGCAGTTGACAGACTGTCTTCAGTAGGTAGAAGCTTATTTTACTTCTTGATTTTGTTAATGTGATAAAGGTGTTCTTTGATTACTTATTTTGTCAAACTATATATTTTTCTCTGTTTATGAGATTTTCTCAGTTAAAATTTTTAACATTAACTGAAGATTACTTTTCCAGAAAAAGTGTAATAAATGTGGAAGCAAATAAAATAAAATTTTATTAAAATATTATTTTATTGATTAAAAATAAGTACAAAGTGACGTACCAATACTGAGATGAAGTAACCACCCATATTTAATCTTAAATGATAGAAGAAGTAATCCAGTACATTTTTTTTCTAATTCTGGATGACCCTAAAATGGATATGAAGTCAAAATGATAAGGAATTGATAGAAAGCACAATTATTATTTTTATTAAATCTCAGCTGCACACACACACATAAGATTCAAAGTACCTAGACTGGAATTAGGGATAGCATTAGAAATGACTTTTATAAGATAAAAATCTCTTATTTTACATTATGTCCAAAGTAAAATGAGCTTAATTTTAGATAAGTTTTGATCAATATTTGCAAAGATTAGTTGATTTAACATCAGGTTTCTAGTTAAGCTGGAATTCCTCAAAATTTTTAACTTTTCAAAAATAATTCATTGTTAACTTTTTAACTGGCAGAATATCAAATTGAATGATCACAAAATGAATAAAGAACCATGTATCAAATACTTATAACTGTGAACACCTTTTATAGGCAGAATTTGGAATTGATCCCTTGGCTCATGGTAACTAGTGGTTAGGATAATCATATTTTATGACATATGATATCAATATGGATATATCATATGAATACCAAATACACAGAACTTAAAATATTACAAGCAACGATAAGGGATATAGTGAGCAATAAACATTTTTGAACTCATGATTACTTTATGTTTATAGTGAAAGAGTGTCCACATTTCCCTTTGGTGTAAATGCTCCACATCTTAAAGCTCTAAGAACTACAGGACTTTTTAAGAAGACACACAAGTCAATGCAGTGTTTACACTTACGAATGTAGAGTTGCTCCTCCACAGTCTACATTTTGTGGTGTACTCAATTTAGCTGAGGCCACCGTAAGGACTTCAAAGTGCATGGAAAATTCTAAATTCTAAATATTAATTTAGTTTTAAAAATGTCAATATCGTAGGCACTGAAATACAGAAGTTGTGTCAGGTGTGGTGGCATACGCCTGTAATACCAGCACTTGGGAGGTAGAGGCAGGACAACTACAAGTGCAAGATGTCTGGACTACATAACAAGACGTTCTCTCCAAAACAAAACAAAACAAAACAATAAAACCAAACAATACAAAAGTACTGAGCAAATATAAGATAATTAAATCTGACTATTGCAAAACTTTCAATATAAATAAGAACTTTGAACACATTTCCAGAAAGGCCCTTATATTCCAGCATTTCAGTCCACACAAGTCAGAAGGGAGACATGATCACCAGTAAATGGAGGCATATTTCCTGTTCTAATGTTAATTCCCCAATAATAACAATAACAATTTTACTTTTATTTGAAAAAAATCTTTCTTTCTTTTTAACAAAACACATGAGGGAAAAAGGTGGAGAAAAAATTTCAGTATGTTATTGAAATTGTCTAACCCAATGACAAATGTTGAAGCTAATTGTATTAAGAAAAAGAATTTGCTCTGAGTCAAATCTGAGACATTTCAGTGGGGATTACCAAATCTTTTCACCTGGGACTTGGCAGTTGGTGGTTATAGCCACCTCAAGATCTGAATCAAATGTCTCAGGTGAGGTAACACTACTGTTAGGGAAGATACTCATCCCAGCCCAGCATGCATAAATAGTGATGAGCAACAAAAAACTAGAGGTTATTTTTTCTTACCTATATTCTTTCAAGCATGACAACTAATGGTAATTAGATCATCAGTGGAAATGGTACTTTGCGTACCTTTTGCGTACGCAAAGAGGGGAGTTATTTAATGTAGCAGAAATGAATTGGGGGTGCTGTTCATTTTGTATTTCCATTTGCATCGAATTCCTCAATAATTTTTAAAGCTTTTCATGAAAACTCTTAATTCAGTGTTACCAGTATCTTTGAAAAAAGAGGAGAGAAGACAAAGAGACAGAATAGGGAACTCAGGGAGAAATGATAGTGATGCATTGCAACCGAAATGCATCAAGGAGGTGTAGGGTTTTCCATTTCTTGGCTACTGTGAATAGATACACTGATTTTGTTTCCTTGTGATATATAATTATAAGTGGGATTGTTGGATAATACGGTAGTTCCATTTTTAACTTTTTGAAGAACCTCTATACTCTTTCCCATTATTGCTGTATGAATTTACATTTCCACTAAGACATCACGGTACCCCATAAATATGTACAACTTTTATGGTTTTACATATCAACTAAAAAACACAAATTCAATTTAAAAAAGATACACTCTGCCAGTAAATCAACAGAAAGTAGAGTGAGGCAGGAAAGGTCTTGCCCAACTGTGTTCAAAGACAGAACCTACTGTGCTGCCACTTAGTTCAGATTTCTATCTTCCAGAACTGTGCAATGAATGGAATACATTTCTTTTGTTGCAAGTCATCCAGTTTTTGGTATTTTGACTTTTTCCTCCTCATTTTGTTCATTTGAAACTAACTCAGAACTGATATGGCAACACAGGAAACTGATACAAGCTATGTGGGAAAATCACCACAATGAAGGCAAAAGTCCTATGGGATTAGGGTGGAGGTATCCTTTAAGAGTCTTGATCAGGCAGTGATGATGAAAGGGCAATTTTATTGTTCCTTCAGATTCTACTCAAATGCTTATGTTGATTCTAGGCTCTCTACAATTTGAACAGGGTTGTGAGAACATGTTTTTATAGTAAGTAGATTTTCTGATATTTGAACCTATTTGGTCTGCATTCTGTAATACAGACAATAAATTTTCTACCCACTAATAGTATACTTCTTAAAAATATTTGAAGAAACACATTACCAATTATTGTTTTTGAATAAATTTGGAATGTAAAGAAATGGGATATTCACCATCATGTAGTATGGATGTAATTTAGTCTCATTAATATAAGTTATCATTACTCTAAGTCATCATTACTATAAGCACACATAACTCACACACTCACTCATACACACACACACACAGAATTGTTTGCTTCGTGAGACAGAGGTTTTGAAACAAACCCATAGTGCAAACAAGCCATATGTTAAAATCTAAAGTATAGAATAAAAAAACCATATGAGTCATATAATAAATTCTCAAAGGATGTTCTGTGTTATAAGAAGCACTCCTCCTACTTTCTGAACTGAACGGGGTCATAGTTAAAACAGCCTTAATCTCATTCATAGTGAGTACCTTGGCTTGAATTGAGCAAGCTCTCAATTTGATTTATAATTTTGGTAGTAGTTCAGAAAAAAAGCACAGTGATAGTTAAACTGTCCTTCACATCTTTTTGCTATTGTTGTTAGAATCTATACAGAATAAAATAAGCATTCCAAAATAAGAAAACAATCGCAGAACTCTTAAAAACCATGGATGCAGAAGTTCTACCAAAGCTCATCAGAGGCACATTGCTTCCAACTGCCTTTGGTACAACAGTCTGGTCCTCCATTGCTTGGTATGTGCAGATGCAGAAGCATAAGTTGTTAATATGTGCCTCTCCTCACTACCAGATGGTGTTCTTTCACATTTTTCTCATTCAGTCTGTTTCAGACTGGTGGTATATTCTTTCTTAGTCTCGTATAAAAGGTATTCAAGTTGGAAATAAGGAGAATCTGTGTTTTTGTATTGTTTGTGTGTGTGTATGTGTGTGTGTATGGCTGGATGTCTGTGTTTATGTAATGAATAGCCTTTATCAAAGCACTTCTCTGTATTCTTATTTTGAGATTGTCTGGTTTGTGAGACACCAACCCTCTGGATGAATCTATGTTTCGATGTGTCATTTATTCCAATTGTCTGTCTTCCCTTGCCTGCGTTTTGTCAGTCTTCTACATCATTTCTGTGTTATGCATTTTGACACTCCAGCTGATATTAAAAGCCTTCTGCAGAGCATACATAAAACAACCACTTTTTCTAATAGCAGGAAGTTCTGAATACAGAAACATTTTCCTTTCTTCAAATACTTAAATATCTCTCCCTCATCTTCACAAGGATTGCGAACTTCCAGTAAAAAAGTGTGAGGATGAAGCCCTGGTCAAGGGCTCTGTGACATCCTTCAGTGGACTGCAGCAGTTCCCAACCATCTTGGAGTTTGGGAAGAAGCATGTGAACTCAATCTTGAGGGAGTCATTCCACTGGGGATCCATTGTTAAGTTTATTCCAAAGCTATGGTGTGATACATCAGTACAAAACGCTAGGTATTTGTTGTCTGCTCAAACATCACATGTTTCATAATCAATCTTGACTCCTGGATTGAGATTGTACTGATCTCAGTTTTGGTTGTTGATACATGCAAGAGAAACATGTCTTTGATTTTTGTTGCTTATTTTCTTTTATTATGGTATAGGATAAATTTGAATATTCACAAAATTTTCTTTAATTCTTTAATTTTTAAGATGCATTAATTAGCAATTTAAACTCACAAGAAGTTATAATTTGGTATTTCTATAATATAATCATGGAGCCCTTTGGGAAACTGAAGGACTAGAGCAGCCCTGCTTTTCTTCAATTCTAATATGCTTTTCATTACAATATAGTAACTTAGTAACTGCATAAAACAACTGGCTTCAATATGACATTTCAAACATGTATACTATGTACTTTGATCATATTCGCTTTCTTGAACATTAGTGGTGATCTTTTGAGAATGCATATTTTGATTGGGTAGATCCAGATTGAAGATTCCATGTCTGTTCAGTTCTCAGGTGCTGCAGAAGATAGTGCTTCAAGGACCAGACGTTCAATAACAAGGTGCCAGAGCAAAGGAGAATCCTAGGTAGATGCTGCCTAGCGCATTCTGCTTAGGTCCTCTTAGAATAATTCGTTATTGAATCCAAGTCATACATACAAGACACCAAATGAACACACAAGTAAATACAAAAGTATAGTGATACCTCTTCACTATGTTATAAACTACAAATGAAGTAGTGTATTAGTACAAATGATATAATATAAAGCTCAGATACTAGACCTACGATCTCTGACTTACAAAAATCAGTGGGGGGTGGATTCAAGTATGAGTTGATATATTGTAAGAACTTTTAGAAATGCCACATTGTACCCCAATAAGCATAATGAAATAAAATTAAATAAAGGTTTGCACACATATATAAACCAATTTCACTAAATTTTCAAGGTGATGAAGTTTGGATTATAACAGATCTAGCAAGCACACATAAATAACTTTATTTACTTGGTAGACTTTTTATGGATAGACAAATCATCACTGATACCAATGCCAGCCAGCCTCATGTAAAGAACTAGGGATATTCCAGAAGTCAGGCTTAACTATTATCTTAGAATGCATTCTTTGATCTTATTGCAGTATAACTTCTATATATTTATATGGAAAATTCTCAATTTTGGAAAGCTTCAAATATTATGTATTTTCTAGACAATAAGTGAGCCCTTTCTGTAAGCATTAACATGCTGTAGATAGGAAGGTAACATCCAATTTCTGCAATGGACATCAGTGTGGGACCCCTAATATTTCAAGACCTTAAATCAATGTTGATACCACTGAGTATGGTACTAAATATATACATATATATTTAGTGTAGTCTAGAGATTCAGCTTGAGTATTTAACATGCATGTTCTCAGTTAATATCACAATATGTATATAGAGTACATTCTTAATTTTTCATATAGAGAACCCAGATTGTCAGTAAAATTAAGTTACTTGTTACAAGCATTAGTAACAAGAGATAGAAGACTTGGCACTTGAACTTAGATTTTCTGACTAAATGTTTCACATTATACACTTTACAATTTCTATAGAGAAAGCACTCATTCATTCAATTATTTCCTGATATATTTGATTATTTTTTGTTTACTTATTTGTTGGTTTTTATTAGGCCTTGCTGACTTTTTCAATCTGACAACAGAATAATCTCTGATGATGTGGCATTTTTCCAGGGGTATAAGGATCACTGAGAAGGAAGCTCAGTTTGCAAAGGGTAGGAAGGTGAGTATGGGGCAAATACTGTGTATACATGTATGTAAATGCAAAAATGATTTCAGAAGAGGGGATAAAGAGAGTCGGGGATGGAGTGAATCCAAGTGTGATATATTTTACACATTGTAAGAACTTCTGTAAATGCCACAATGTATCCCCCTACCCAACAAAAAATAAAAACAGACTCTCCTATGAAATATACCTATAATGCTGCCCAGTTAAATCTATTCAGATGTTCCTATTAAGTTGAGAGCTTCCATCCATGCCCAAAATGTATAGAGACAGGCACTTAGGGGTAAATCACCAGGAACTTCTCAGAGTTTCTTGGGCACTCAGCTATCTGTTAATATGCTACATGCTGAGGAAAAACAGCAATCTGTCTTCATAACATTTCTTCTGTGGCACTTTGCTATGTTTGCACAAATGTTGCTCTTGTGACCATTTTGTTTGTCAGTTATCTTCATTATGAGATATTTCATCAAAGATAGCAATAAATAGTGTATAGATGAATTTGAAAGCATGCTGAGAAGCAGCTGTGGAGCAAGGGGATGACTGAGGGTTCCTTAGAGTGAGGGTGAATCTTAGTCTCAGACCATCCCAAACCAATCACTGGTAGTTTCTATAAGATATCAGGGTCCAGTTCTGACAATGCATTTAGTGGAACTTTTAATAAGGGGGTGTATACACAATATAAAAATAATATTGAAAAGTCAGTCTGATACAATATAATGATGGTAATGAAACTAATTTTTCATGCATACATAATTTATTTCTAGTGTTTTGATTAACTTCAAATGTTACAATAATTTCTCTTATAAGACTCTAAAGCAAACATTTGAAAACTTACAGGGTATTTGAGCAGTAGTAAGGCTGAAAGACAATTGTCAAAGGGTTGAAATAATTACATTTATTAGTTGTACAATGTTGAAGTAATAACATTGAAGAAATAGTATTCTTGGTGTCTCAATGGAATTATAGCAGCAAATCACATGCAACAAGTAAATCTCTGAGGTAAAATTTTTAATCAGACAAATGTTACCAAAAATTATATTCCAATGAGTAGGCTTCTTGTGTGAAATCAATTTTGTATTAAGAATAGTGAAAACCTTAATTAGTTCAAAGTTGACTGTCTGCCTGATCATTATCTTGTGTCCTTCTTTCCTCTAAAAAGCACAGATGCTGGTCAGTGTGGTGCTGGGGAGGGAATGGAAAGATGTGACAGCAAACACACGGAAGGCTAAGCACTCAGGTTCATCCATTTTGCTATTCATTGCTATACTTGATGAACTATCTCAAAATGAAGATGATTGACAGACAAAATAATGTTTGTTTTATGGCTGTCAATTTAAAGTTACTGGGAGAGATTATTTCTTTAAAATAAATTTGGGAAAGAATATTTAAAACAAAAATTCAAAATGTATTTCACATTTCTCATCAGAGGTGCTAAGAATTCAACTGAAATGAAATGTTTTTACCTGTGGTTTGAATTTTCACATAAGAATTTAAGCATCTGTTGTTTATAGTGATGATATTTTTACTCAGAGAATATTAACCAACTTGGCACTTAAATTGGTAAAAGTTGTGAACATTTTATTTTATACTGTTATATCATTTTATACTTCTCTATAACAAAAAAAGTATCAGAAGTGATTTCCAAAATTCTTGATTATTTTCCCTTACTGAATGGAAAAAGTTGCCTAAACCATGAAAACTTTCAGTTTTGGTATAGATTTTAATGAACTAATTAGGGCAGAAAGTTGAAAAAGTAATATGTTAGCAAGCACACACTGTGTTAAATAAACAACTGCAAGTAATTCTAAGATGCAAAGCAATGATCTGCAGCCTTAAATGAGTAGATATCGTCATAGTGATGCTGGAAGTGCCTATGGCTCCCAGGGCATCGGCTATGTAGCAGATGTGGATGTTGTCGTCTGTTTAAAAACAACGCGTTTGTGAACCATCACTAAAATAGAAGTATGGTTGAACTAGTCCATTGCATTCCAGTGACAATAAAACAAATGACCACAGAAGAGTGACAGATAACCATCATTTTTTCTGCTTATTAAACACACAGAAGAGTGTCTCTGCTTCATCACTCTGGCTCCTCAATTTGAAGGCATGGAGACTGAGAGTTAGAATCCTCCGGGGTTTTGTTCACTCAAGCATTTGCTGTCTGATAATTGATACTGAGAGGATTCAAATAGTCTTGGAGCTGGTACACTTGGACATCTGTCTTTTAATTCTCTAATTTCATGACCCCTCCAAAGAGATGGTTCCAAAGTAGCTAGATATCATAGCTGTTCAGGACACAAAAGCTGTATGTTCCAAACGAGAGCAAGTCAGGTAGAACTTCTATCACCTTTTCTGTGCTACCCTTGCAAGTCATGTAGTTAGTTCATAATTATTCTGTCCATTAGAAATGAAAGATTAAGTTGCACTCAAATTCAGAAAGAGAAAATTAGACTCTATCTTTTTTATAAAAGATGGGCTGGAGATGTTCTGAATGTTTTTTGAGCTATCTATTGCCAAGAGAAAATTCATGGAGAATTTTTTAAAGTGAGAACAAAAGGATGGGATGTTTTTCACATACATCACTTTGCTCTTTTCCATTCCAGTGAAAAAAGATTAAAGTAATTGCATTACAACACCAACAATCTTCTTGCAATAAGAGAGGCAAGTTATTTTGAGAGGAGAAAGTTGTTATTAAATCAGGCACAGGGAGAATGAATGATGCATTTCTGTCTTTTTATCTCCTAGAATGACTTGGGTGGGAGGATGGGGATTTCACAATTCTGGTTGGAATTTTAAAAACATTTCAAGGAATACAAAGAATTGAGAAGTCTGAAATAATATATGACCTTTGCTTTATATAACTCTGATTAGTAAATACAGGCAATTAACTCAAAAATCCTCCTAATATACCCCTTTAACTTCTTGTTTTCTTGTTCATTGCTTAAAAAAATAATGTCTGATTAATTTGTGACCCACAAACTAAAAATGGAGTCACCCTCATCTCTGGCGATAAATTCCTGGGATAACATGAGCAAAAGTGGCTAACAAATATGTCCAGAATTTATCTCTAATTTGGAGATTCTTCTCAGTCATTTTTAAATGTCTGTGCACTCTGCAGTAGATGATAATTATAACTATGCATCATCATCAAAAAAGAACAATGCTAATTTCTAGCCTGGTTACTTTGAACTGCATACATGCTGGAATTATTTAATTTGGATGACTAACAAAATATGTTTGAGTAACTGAACAGAGCTATGTAAGTATTGGAACAAAAACTCAAAAGTTGTGAAGGAATTGCTAATGAAAAAGCTTTAATGTAGATACATAAGCATTTATAAAATTTACAAGGTTATCAATTTCAATTATATACCCTAATAGTAGATGATGAGCTTAGATAAATATAAGAATATATTTAAGCAATTTATTATGAATAACATATTATATATACAGGGAAAATTAGTAGCACAAATATGAAAAGTGTGCTTAAAGTATTTAAATACAAATTGTAAGGGAAATGCAGAGCTGTTAAGTGAATAATTTTTAATTCTCAAGTGCACTATCTCTAGTGTGTTAGATAGCCTCTGAGCATTAAAATTAAGACAGTTGAAAATAAGTTATACTAAGCATCACAAGTGTGGCTAGGGTTGACAAAGAATATCTTGCCTAAGCACAATGACCAGATATGCACCTAAATATGTTATTTTAAACTGTATTTATAACCTATTTATTTTTTTCTTAAGTGTCAAATTTTATTACAATTCTTAACACCTATAATAGTTAAAATAGTTTAAAGTAGTCATTTAAATCATAGTACCATTGATAAGTAGGGAGAAGATCAGCCCACAGACAAAAATTTATGGTATTTTCCTGAGAAGTGTTAAGTATATAGGAAGCAAAATAATTTTTTTTGATTCATCTCAGTTTTATACAAAAGCACAAAGTCTATTTATAACTACTAACACATTAAGTAGTATTATTCCATGTGATTAAAGCTTTGGCCAAATAATTTAAAAAGAAAAGTAATTTTCAGAGTACCTGAACTGAGGTGAGCTTGCCTTATTTTTATGCAAATGTTAGTGGAGTGTTCGGTTATAAACTATTCACTGCATTTCACATATAATTTCCTTCAATGAAATGAGCAGAACAAGAAAAAACATCTCTTTTTGGCACTTGGATTTGACTCAGGATCTCACACTTGCTAGGCAGGTGCTCAACCACTTGAGCCATAACTCCAGCCCTTCTTGCCTTATTTTTCAGGTTGGGTTTTCCATTTTTGCCCAGGGCCCTGACCCTCCTTCCTTAGACATCTTGTGTAGCTGGGATCACAGGCCACACCACTACACCAAGGCTTCTTGATTGATATGGGGTCTCGTTACTTTTTTGCGTGGACTGTCTTCAAACTGTGAGCTTGCCAATGTCCATCTCCCACGTGGCTGAGACCACAGATGTGAATCACCACACCTGGCCCCTGTTATTTGTTTAAGATGCTTACTACTCATGCTATTGCTTGTTAGGTATTCTTAGAGACTGATCCCAGGTGATGCAACTTTTTAAGGCATAGGTGGCCCCAAACAAAGTGAAATACAGTAAGTTCGAGATACATTCTCTTCATGTCTGCCCTCCCCATTTCAGGGGAGGAAGATGGAGCTGGAAACTGAATTCTGTGGCAGGGAGAATGAGCTAAACTTCTTTCAGAACAAATGACAATATTCCTGCCTCATAGACTTATAAGCAATCTGTATTTTTATTAAACATTAAGTTTTATTACATTTTTTAACACCTATAATAAATAAGTAATTATTATCTTTTCTGTATTTTAAACCAAACATTCATGGGATATTTTGACATGTAACCAATGAAATAATAAACCTTATATACATTCAAAAAATGTAAGAAGAGTTAAGGAAAAAATACAACAAATGAATGAAAAAGGACAGCTGTTTCATGAAGAGTAAAAAAGAAGAAAAGAAATAAACTGGAAAAGTGTGAAAATTAGAAATAAAAAGTTAAACTATCTAAACAAAACTAAAAACTGGTTTAACTCACTAGACATAGAAGAGTTTGCTTACTAGAGGTGAAGGAGTTTCTAGCTGCATCATATTTTTAAAAGAGATCAACAGATCAGAATGGATGGGATGGGTAAGATATGGAAAACATGTAAATCTGTGTGTTCCTAATGACAACGTTTGTGTGCGCACATGTAAAACAAGCATTAAAAATATAACAACCCTATGAAGTACTTTATTCCAGTAAGTTAGAAAACACAAATTCCTTGAAAAATGCCAGTACAAATTCAAAACAAATTAGATGATCTGAATACTCCTAAAACTATTAAAGGGAAAGGGATTGGGATTGTAATCAAAAGTTTTGTACAGATCCGTGTGGCTTCACTGGTAAATTGTGAACTGAAAATTATGAATTTAATGACACCAAACTTATGCAAATTTTTTCAGAAAACACAGAGGGGAAAATGTCTTATCTTGTTTCTAGAGGCCAATAAACCATCAAAGCAAACACAGACAAGTACAAGAAAGAGAGAGAGGAGAGAGAGAGAGACTTGTCAGACAAATAAGGTTTATAAACATGATGTGTGTCCAAATCTCAAATATATTTTATAGATATTTCTTTGTACCCCTTTTATCATACAGATCACAAAATTCACCTCAACAAACTTTGTAAAATTCAATTAAATACAAAATAACACCATAAATCTTTAAAATGTTTGACCACAGTTAAAATAGATCTACTTATGATAATAATATTCATTTAATCTAAAATTTTAGAACCTGGAATGTATTTTACAAAGAAACAAAACAGATGTTTAAAGAAAACTGCCTTTGATGCGTCATTTCCCATATGTTTTATGCTGAAATAACTCAAAGCTGCTTCTTCAGATACAGGAAGAGATGCTGATGTCTAAATAAAGATCAGAGATGCTTGCTGATAATAAGTTAGCATAACTTTGCTTTTGGTTTAAGCATGGCATCATTTAAGCAGTAATGCATCTATCTAATTTTTGATTAATTTTGATTTTATTAGTGATAATTCAAAAGTAAATGACACTTTCACACATTATTCATTATGGAAACACGTTAGACACTGATGAATGTTAATCTGATTTTCATCAAGTCAAGAAACATTCTTCCTCATGACTAGAAGTCCTCAACATTGAACATGATATATGAAGATGAATTATATGTGTGAATTGTTTATGGATGTTAACTAATATTCAGTAGGGCAAATATATCTCAATGACTCATTATATTTAATGTATGAAAGGTAAAAAATTTAGCTTCTTTCCGTCATGCATCCTAAATAATGGAACTATCATGAGTGGGGCTGGCATATGTAATTTTAGCTTTCTTAACTCAAAATTTCAATCCTGCTACCTACTGACAAAAATTCTTTTAAAGGGAGACAAAGCAGTGTGTTTCTTAAATAAGGGGAAGACTTGATAAGCATGTGCCAAAGAAAAGTCACACATTATATAAATATATTTCACTTACACAGTAAGTAATAATTGTGTAAGTGACCTTCTATGGGTATTAAAGTCATAGCAGAATAAGCAAAAGGCCTATTAAAGGTAGAAATAATACAGGGATCCCGGAAGGGCTGAGAAGTTAAAGAACCTCCCAATTTTCAGAATATCTGCTTGTGCTAATGTTTTCCAACTGCAATAACCTTCCAATTTAACCAAAAGGAAAAAAAGAGAGAAACATAAGAACACAGCAGAAAGATGAGTCAAGTGTTGGCCAGGGCTGCAGCCTCAGTATTGGACCGGGAGGACACCTGCTCAGGCAGTTTTCGGCAGGCCATGCTCCTCCCTTGCTGTTAACCAAATGTTGTTCCTCCGTAGGAGCGTCTTAGGCTACCCACACATTCCGAAATGTAGCAGCCAGACTCTCCAAGAAGAGCGATTAGAAAGAGAAATTGAAAATCAAAAGTAGAAGCCATGTTCCTTTTCAATCCCATGTTGGGAATGACACACCATTATCGCTGTTGCATTCCATCACTTTCCGAGACCCATCCCAGAGAATTCCAGAGACAGGATCACAGGAGCATTGGGTGCCATCCTGCAGAATGAACACCACAGGAAACACATTAATGTCCAAAAGTTCACCATTATAAAATTTAAAAATCCACTAGTTACCAAAAGAAAAACCTAGTAATATAGACAACAGGACTCAGTGCATTGAACAAAAAAGAGAAGAAAATATTTAGATGTTTGAAAAAATGCTCAAGAAATAATGTCCATTTAACAATGAATAGTGGATGATTATGGAAATGAAATCTAATTAAAAGGTAAAGAGAAAAAAACCCTTCAAACAGGGATTTGAATATTGTCTGAATGAAACTCTGTTAGGACACAAGAAATGAAGAAATGATGGAAAGCATAGTAAATAACTTCTGTTATATTGGTTTAGAGAGAAAAATGTTTAGATCTCAACTTAAACTCCATATAAATTATAGGTTTAAATTTTAGCAAATAATTAGTATTTAAATTTTAGTAGAAGTTCAAGAAAAATAAACACCATTAAGAGACACAAGAATGTGAGGAAAGAGTGTGGGAGGGTAAATATGATGCAAAATCTGTATACACGTGTATGTAAACAGAAAAATGAGACCTGTTGAAACTATTCCAGGAATGGTGGGGGAGATAAAGAAGAATGGTGGAGGGGTGAATTCAAGTATGATATATTTGATATATTGTAAGAACTTTTGTAAGTGCCACTATATACCCCCCAGGACAACAATAAAATAAATAAATAAATAGAAACATAATAAAAGTCTGAAAATATTCAATTTGGGATGAGTTTTTCTAAGAGGGCAGAAATAATAAAGATCAACTAGAATAGGGATTATACACTTTTTACTGTACAAAATTTAAAATGTTCTATATATAAAAAACCACAAAAATTAAAAGGAAAATATAAAAATGAAGGAACTGTTTGTAACTTATATGATAAATATAGATATAATGATTCACATATTTGAGTAAAGGAAGGAAAACTATAAATTCTTTAATAAAGTTTTGCAAAATAAAAAAATGGAGAAATAAGTAAAAAGTGATTAACTTCATTCTCAGGTATTATAATGTAAATTTACATTAGAGTAAACACTAATATTTCACCTAGGAATTAGAAATATTTAATGAATGTTTAGGAAGGAAGTGCTCTCATACAATAGTGATAGGAGTGAAAAACTACATAATTTTTGAGATGGATTTCTTAGTATATTGCAAAAGCTTTAAATTGGGCATATTTTGTGATCACTGCATTTGCAGAAAGTAATAATACTTTTAAGGATTTAGGTACAATGATTTTTATTGAAATTTATTTTGAGTGATGAATAAAGGAATTGTTCTAGAAGTCCAACAAATGTAGACTGAAAAAAATTGTAGTGTCTCCATATTGCAGAGTGCTATATAATCCTTATAGGGAGATTTGCTAACTGTAAATGATTGTGAGTGGTCTTATTAGAAAAATGAAAAAGTTCAAAAACTTGAATTATGCGGACAGTTGTTCCATTCAGTAAAGTTAATAAGACCGTTGCATTTATACCTCAACTGGATGAACTTTACGTTATTTATCAATGCTAACAATTTGCTGATATGAACTTATGTCATTTTTCTCTGTGAGAAAAAATGTCACAAAACAATGTTAACATGCTTATAAAACTTTATTTTTTATTTTTAATATTTTTTGGTGTTCATGTTTGAACGCAGGGACTCCTACATGTTAAGCACATGCTCTTCCTCTGAGCCATCACCCAGACTCCCAAATTTTACCTTTGATAGTATTCTATTCTATATTTACCAGAACTTAGGCTTACTCTTTATTACTGAATCAATATTGTGACTTCAAAGATTATCTAAATACTGATGACTACCAAACGAACATCTCTATGTCCCACCTTGCTGTTAAACATCAGATTGACATTGACTAGTCACTCTTTCTACTTCATATTTATACTTACAATTCATACTAACTTTTCAAACTTTCTACTTGAAAATAAAATATGCCTCTTAAACTCAATATGTCTAGGTCCAAAGCTGTGTGGCCTACCCATAACTTCTGTGGACTGTCCTACCTCAACTAGTGCCATGGCTATACCTGTAGTAGCTCACGACCAAAAGTTTGGAGAAAACGCATTTCTTTCTCTCACATCTCACAGTCAGTGTCTTGACTCTAGCTTCTATACATTTAAACTATCTCAACTCTGGTTCCTTCTGTCTGTGTACTGATACTCCACCTACACCCTCTATTCTCACATAGTCTGGTGCTCCTAAAATACATCAGGTCAAATTACTGCTGTGCTTACAACCCTGCTACAAGAGTGCTTCATTCTTCTCTGAGTAAAAATCAAGTTTTGGCCTCTCCTTGGTTTTGTCGATGCTAATTTGGGACAATAATATAGCTGGTTTGGAGGAATAATGTTATTCAAAGATGTAAGGATCTCAAGCAAGTTTGAATAGCTAGTGTCCATTGTACCAGATGAGATTTATAATGCTGTACATTCTAGGGACATTGAAACAAAGCAGAAACTTAATTTAACAACTTGTAGAGAATTATCTTACCCTTTCATGGAGGAACAGAAGAGTTCATTATGCAAATGTATTCACTTTTGATACATATGGAATATTAATTTTTACATGATTAGCACTATGAAAGCTAATTAATAGGCCATTAGTGGTGACCTGGCTTTAATAACTTTTCTAAGAAAGTTTTGTATTGTCAGTGATTTATTAAGAGAAAGAAATCTGCACTCATTAGACTTCATGTAGACTTTACTGATGCTGCTCTTTTGTCTTTGAGGGAGTTTGAATCTTGGAGACTACATGTTCTCCTACAGTTTCATGGAGGCAAATAATGAAGCACAGAATTGTAAATATCAAAGCAAGGTAGAAACATGTAATCAGACTATTAGGTTTGTTTACTTCCTGTGCATTGTAAGGCACAATATAAGCTTAAGGTTGAAAATGGAATCTATATTTTTCCTCAATAATCCATTGATTTGTCTCTCAATACCTACATGTGCACACACATTATCATATCCATGTGCAAGGAAACATGCAAAGTGAAACTGGAATAAATAAAAAAATTTCCTCAACAAGTTTAATTTCTTCAGGTCATTTCAAGGATCGATTCTTATAAGTAAAAAAATAAAAAAGACATATTTTTTATCCTTTTGATGTTCCTGTCCTCCAAAATTCTTAGACTTGTGATTAAACAGTTGAAATATAAACAAGGATATACACAAGACATGTTTGATAGTTTAAAGTTGCTGTGGTGATTTGGGCACTGTCATTTGATGAAGAGATGTGCTATTTGAAAGACTAATAATGGTGACATCTGATATCCATGATTACAGTGAGAGCTTCTACTACTGATTTCATACAGTATTTTTTAAACTTGTGGAATCATGGATAATTTTACATTCTATTTTTACTTGTCTGTGCTTTTCATATACATTTTTTAAAAATCTACCTCTTAATTCCACTCTTGTTTTTGGCTTGTTTTATGAGGTATGTCAATGTTTTGTTTTCAGGATCTTATTGTGGTGAGCTACTTTCTTTATTTGGGATAATCTCTCCCTTTCACAGTCCAACTGTACTATAGAATAACAGTCCAATGGCCCAAGAGTCTCCTACACAAAATTCCTGAGTTTTGTTCCCTTTTTTTTGTTGTTTTAATATCAAGTTAGATGACTTCTAAAGTTGATAATTAGGAAGCAGAGAGAGCATGGGAGCCCAGTTTAAGTAAAGTGGCAAGACGACAATATGTGTTACTATTGTACACGAGATCTGCTTTCTCTGGTTCTTTATTTTCTTACTGATAAACCTTAAATGGTGAGCAGAAAATTATCTCCAAGATCATTTACATCTGGAAAGCACAGAGGTCTCTGTGCTGACAGCTCACATGCCATTAAGACTGGCTGCAATGTGTCCACGTCTTCTGTACCCTTCCACCCCTCGTCTGCCTTCACATCTCTCTCCAGCCTGGGGTCCTTATCTTCCCTTGGGACTCATCTGAACAGAGTCAAGGATCCTCAGTGATGATGTCTGAAGTTACTAGGCCTTCTTTTTACTGTTTTCACAATAATTCTTGTTATCATAGGAAATAGAGTCGGGAATATGACTTATTTTTAAATGAAATAATATTCTGAGAAATTTTAATTTTACAAAGAAGAAAGTTTCTACTCAGCAGTATGAGATTTAAATAAAAAATACAATGTCTCTAGAAATTGTTAAAAGCATATCAATAATTTTTAAATAATTTAATGAATTCTTATTTAATTCACATAATATAAATTGATCATTAAGTCACAAGCAAACCCTGATAAAGTAGCTAGTAGTTTGATAACAGCACACTTTAAGTGCTTTCTTTTGTACAGCTGTGTCAAGGCTGTATTGTTCTATATTGGACAGTTCTTAGCATTATGTTACTGACTAGATGAAGGCGAGAGTGCACCTTGGTGACGTCATCCCAATATATATTTTTCTCACATTTACACCAGAAAGTGTTATTTCCACTGAGGTATGAGGGAGGGGAAAAGACCTAATTTGCATACATTTAAATGAATACATATAAATGTATGTATAATTTAGTTAAATTTAAATGTATATAAACAACATTTATTTAAGTGCATATTCATTGAATATACTGGAATAAACACACAGGAGTTCCTTTTTTATTTCATTAAAACTATGCACCCAGTACATCCTGAGAAGAGGCAGGCTCTGAGGCATGCTATCATTCCATCTGCTAACACTGTACTGTAAATGATCCAAACAATGTATGCATATATGAATAAACGAGTAAAAAATGTACAGTGACAAGCTATGTCCAAATGTGAATAGTGAGGACTTACATTGGAATTAAGTCTTCTGTGTTCTGAATTAGGACCCTAGAATAGCTTTATTTGTGGATAGATATTTCAATGAAGACATCATTGTGTCTCAGTTGGATTTGGAAATGACATATGTCCTTGTTTCATTTGTTGTTTGTGTTATTTCTTTTATTTTTTTACTTTTTGGTACTATTGAGGTTTGAACTCAGGGTCTTGCTCTAGCTCAGCAAGTTCTCTACCACTTGAGCCATGCCTCTTGGCCTTTTTATTTTCCAAATTGAGTCTTGTGTTTATCCTGGGCCAGCTGGACCAATATCCTCCTATCTATGCTTCTTGATTAGCTGAGCTGACAGGCATGCCGCATTGTGTCCAGCATTTTTTGGTTGAGATGGGGTCTCTCCATCATTTTTCTCAGGCTGTTCTCAAGCTGTGAGCTTCCCAATCACTGCCTCCCAAGTAGCTAGGTTAACAAGTATAATCCACCACATATGACTTGTGTCATTTTTTAATGGCCGTTGAAATTTCAAAGACTATTTAGAAACTGTCCAGAGTAAAACAATCCCCTCACTTTGTTGCCTGGAAAATGCAGGCCCCAAAACACAATTTAATAGCTATCATGTACAACATCTTTCTGAAGTCTTGGCTAGTCCCCAACTGTTCAGAGACTTTGGTAGCACGCACACACACACACACATTCTCACACACACACACAAATTGAAACAGGAATGTGCCAGTCTACTTGAATATTTTTGTATGCTTATTTATTTTTTTTAAATTTATCTTACTAACACATAAGTACACTAATGTACATACGAATGGGAAACAATTTAATATTTTGATACATGTGTAAACTATATAATATTTAAATCAGAATAAATATGTATACATATTTATAGATTGTCAAACATTCATCATTTTTTATTGTGAAATCCTTTCTTTTATCGTTTGGAAATGTATAGTACATCATTGTCACCTGTGATCTTCCTACCAGGCAATAGTGCTCTAGAAGAGTTTCTCGCTCCTGTCTAACTATAACTTAGTACCTGTTATGGACCTTTCCCCATCCCCCATTCTCCTATCCTCCCCAGACTCCGGTAACCACCATTCTACTTTCAACTTCTATTAGATCAACATTTTTAGACTCTACCTGAGTCAAGTCACTTGGTATTGTCTGCCTTGTTTCACTTAGCCTAGTGATCTCCAATTCCCCATGATGTCACAATTGATAAGATTTCATTCTTTTTTACGACTAAAGAGATTCTATGGTGTATATGTACCATGGTCTTTTAATCCCTTCACCAACTGATGAACAGGTCGGTTATACCCATGTCTTGGCTATTGCATGTCGTGTTGCCTGGGACATGGGGATGAAGTCTCTTCAACACATGGTTCCCTTTCCCTTAGTTACATCCCCAGTGGTATAACTGTTAGACTTTATGGCAGTTCTATTTTCAGTTCTGTGAAGATCATTCATGCAACTTTTCATTATGACTCAAAAAATTCACATTCTCACTGATAGTTTGTAAGAGTTCCCTTTTCTCCACATCCTCACCAGGGCTTACCTTTCATATTTTTTGATAGGAATTTTTAAAAAGGTGTTAGCTCATTGTGGTTTCATTTTGTGTTTCCCTAATTATTAGAGGCCTCGAACATTTTTGTATGGACGTGTTGGCCATGTGTATATTTTTTTCTAAGACAAATCTGTTTAGGTTTATTGCCAATTTTTCTTAGCAGAGCACATTTTTTTTATTTGCTATTGAGTTTTTAGCATTCCATAAACATGTCAGGTGTATACTTTGCTAGTATTTTCTCTCAGTCTGTTGGTTGTTTCTTCACTCTGACGAGTATTTCCCATGTTTTTCAGAGATTTTTTAGTTTGATATAATCCCATTTGTCTATTTTTGCTTTTGTTTCCTGTGCTTTTAGGGTTTTTGCCAAAACAATCCCTCGCTCATTCTTGTGTCCTGAAGCATTTCCTGTGTTTTCTCTTAGTAGTTTCATAGCTTCAGTTCTGACATTTAAATCTTTAATCCATTTGAATTGAGTTTTAAAATTGGTGAGAGACACGGGTCCTTCTGCATATGGAGACGCAATTTTCTAAGCATCACTGATTGAAATGACCACTCTTTCTCTAGTGGGTGTTGTTAGCACCTTATTTTAAAAAGCAGTTGGCTGTAGACATATGGGATTACTTTTAGCCTCTCCAATAAGTTCCATTTGTCTGTCATATTTGCTTGTAAACATTTACCAACTCATGTATTTTAGTAGATATTTGTTCTTATATATTTGCTTTGTCACAAGAAATACTCTTTATAGAAACATCTACACTACTTACAAATATAGACTGAAATACAGTAACTTTAATGAAATAGTGTAAACCCTGATCATTTTTTTCCATTTTCTTTTATTAAAACTAAGCACAAGGATACAAAATGCTCTCTGATCTATTGCTAAGCTAAAGGCAAAGATAGCAAAACAAATGAACTAGGGTTTGAATGAATTGGGAAATTCCTCCTCTGCTATACAAACAGATGGACAGGACTGTTCAAAATACATTAATTTTCAGAAGAAAGGACAAAAAGGCATTGCCTTTTGGGATCGAAATTGTAATCTCTGATGTTTCCTTCAAATAGGCCACTCTCACTTGTTCTTAAAACAGCCAGAGAGAGAGAGAGAAAAAGATCCAGAAATGCATGTACAGCATATCCTGACTTAGAAGCAAAGAGTCACAGAGGTGTCTGAGAAGGGATGAGGTTGTATCCTTGTTGAGCGATAGGTAAGGTTAAGTAATCATTAATAGCCAAACGTGAGTTCATCAGATGTGATTTGACAAAATGAGGAGCAACCTCAAATGACAGTTTTGTATATAATATTCACTACTAATTTTAATATGCCAAAATGACAAAAATCCTTTAGGGGTTTACTAAAGATAAGCACTATAATGAGAGATCCATATTTGGTTGTGCCAGAAACTGCTGTTATCTAATAGTCCTGTGTTCATTCCCATAACTTGCCACCTGTAACAAAGACCAGAACTTCCAGACTGCTTACATGTGACCTTGTGACAAATACCTGCCTAATGAGTGGCCTGCAGAATTGTCTAAGAATTTTCTAAGTTTCCTTGGATAAAGTTGCCACAGGCTTCCACTTTGGACATCCTTCCTATGAATTACACAGGTGTGTTAGCTGACTCTCTGGCAGTCATCAAAGCCATGTTACCCAGGTGCAGACATGTGAAAGCCTGCGCTCCTGCACACACTATGACCATGTCACCAGGACTGGACTGTCCATCTTAGGCTTATTTTATTGTGAGATGAATAATAGTTACTTCTTATTTAAGAAGTTCCTTCAATGCTTTTTTTTTTTGTTTTGGATTCTGTAAGCTCACCTATACTTAACTATGTGCTTTGTTAAAATCACAAAAATTACAACAAAACTTATTCAGAGGATAATTATTCTCTAACTAAACTTCATAGAATCATAGTAATAATGTAATAATAATTTACATTTTTACAAAATTTTAGAATTTGTGGGTTAGCATACATCTCAAATTTTCAAATACCAAATTCAATCACCTTGAGGAATTGGTAAATAAGTACCTTTAAGAAAACTAGATAGATCCCAGCACAAAAAAAAAAAAAAAAAAAGAAAATTTAAAGGAGTTCAGTTCAAGTGAGAAAAGCTGACTCTGCATAATATCAAATAGATTTACCATAGTGCATGAACTCTGGGTATCGCAAGTATGGTATCTCCTTTTTGAATAGGCTAAAAACATCCCATTTCCATATAATTAATAAACACCTATACTCGGTCAGCATAGTTGCGAATTCCTATAGGGACAGTGACAATCATTCCCTGTAAATTCAGATCAACTGTCTTGGGTTATCAGATATAAAAAACCCTTTAAACCTTTTGGTTGTGCTGTAGTTTGAACTAATGGTCCTATCCTTGCTAGGCAAGCACTTAATCACTTGATCTATGCCCTCAAGCCCCTTTTACTTTAGTTTGTTTTCAGGTAAGGTATTTTGCTTTTTGCCTTGACCAGCCTCATATCTCCATTCTCCTACATTCTCTTCCTGAGTAGCATAGGTAACAAGCCTGTGCTAACATACCCAGACTAAAATGTTATTTTTTCATAATTGATTTAAAAAGACAGATATTTGAATTTTATGACAAAGCTCAAGGCACTGAGATGTTTATAGGTGCAAATTAAATATGATCATGAAGCATAGAGATAATAGCCTTGGTACTAATGGGATTTGTAGAGTGCTTTATGTAGTTACCTTTTGTGAAAATTGCCTGCCCAATTAATTAAATATTTTGCTTAATCACTGTTTGAATCCAAAGAAAAGATATAAGGGAGGGGAGTGGATTTGATTAATCTTAAATCTTCTTGTAGTATAGTCACCATCATTTAATATTATTTTCTAATACCTCAAGCAGAAAATTTTCATCTTTGTTGGTCCTATGAGATGTGGCCAATATTGTAGGTGAATATTTACATTTAATTGACACAGAGGGCAGAAACCCTATTACCACTTAAGTTATTCCTTTTTTAAAAACTCTTGTTATCTCCTTTTAATTACCATGCTTTCTGTGCTATTAGGAAAGCAGTGAAGTGAATTAATTAGTCATTCTAATAAAATGTGACTGTTTATTAAAGATAATTATTAAATGGAAAATTATGGCTTATCAGCAAAATGTTAGCTTTTCCACTTGAAGTTAATTTCAAGGCTGATTTGTCTTAATGAAAGCTAGTTGAACACTTCTCATGTTCTTATTTATAGTTTTGTTGTAATTTCCATTCTACAAAAATTAGTTAGCATTTGTTGCCCTTAACGCAGAGAAACTAAAGCAGATACCTTAAGAGCAACTGAGGCCAATAGGAAAAGGGGACCAGGAACTAGAGAAAAGGTTAGATCAAAAAGAATTAACCTAGAAGGTAATACACACACACAGGAAATCAATGTGAGTCAACTCCCTGTATAGCTATCCTTATCTCAACCAGCAAAAACCCTTGTTCCTTCCTATTATTGCTTATACTCTCTCTACAACAAAATTAGAAATAAGGACAAAATAGTTTCTGCTGGGTATTGAGGGGATTGGGGGAGAGGGAGGGGGCGGAGTGGGTGGTAAGGGAGGGGGTGGGGGCAGGGGGGAGAAATGACCCAAGCCTTGTATGCACATATGAATAATAAAAAGAAATAAAAAATAAAAAATTCAGTCACAAAATTTCATGAAAAATTTTAAATTAAAAATCAAAGTATCATTTTTTTAAATCTGTTATCTCTAGTTGCTTGCACAAATTCACCTGGATCATGCCGATTCCGGTCTGTATGACTGCTTGTGGTCTAAGAATTAGAATCCAATAGGTTCCTGTGTGGTACCCATTGGCTTTCTATTATGTGGCTTTCTTTACTGATAACACAGCTCACAAAGTTTAATGAACCAACATAGACAAACATGGCAAAACATTAATTTTCTATATGTTTAATATTTAAATTCATCTTTCATGAAGGTAAATTAAATTTTATATAAAGAAATATAAAAACCATAATATATTGAATAGAACAATTTAATGATTTCATAATGATTTTATTTTTTATGACATAGTGATTTTAAATTATCACTTTGAAAGAGAGATAAGCAAGTATCCTTACATAATTTATCATTCTAGCTTCTAGTTTAGTGAGACTCCTATGGATATTGACAAAACAACATTCATGCACTTTTAATTAATTGCATTAGAGAGTATTTTGTGCACCTGGCAAACTATAAGCATCATTTAAATGATGTGATCTGGAAGAAGATAAATTAACCAGCATCTGCCTCCAAACCCCAGATAGTAAATAAGCTGAAATCACAAAATTTTAGCACTTTTACTCTTGCTCAAGTTTTTGCTTATCATTTATTCTTTACGAAAGGGAGATGAAAATAAACTAACACTTCTTTAAATTTGAATTTACACACTTCTGTCAATGTTTATCATGGATTAATTATATATCCCCATTTTACCCATTGTTCATAAAGCATGAACTAAACAAAAATAAAGGACCTAAACAGGATGCGATAAACAGCTTTCTTCTTTAGTTGTACACATATCGCTCTACATGTACGTTTTTGCTATCAACGTTCTTTTTTTAATTTTTATTTTATTTATTTATTTATCTTTATTCATATGTGCATACAATGTTTGGGTCATTTCTCCCCGCTTCCCCCACCCCCCCTTACCCCCCACCCCCTCCTTCTCCCCCCTCCTTCCCCCTCACTACCAGGCAGAAACTATTTTGCCCTTCTCTCTAATTTTGTTGAAGAGCGAGTATAAGCAATAATAGGAAGGAACAAGGGTTTTTGCTAGTTGAGATAAGGATAGCTATACAGGGGGTTGACTCACATTGATTTCCTGTGTGTGTGTGTTACCTTTTAGGTTAATTTTTCTTGATCTAACCTCTTCTCTAGTTCCTGGTCCCCTTCTCCTATTGGCCTCAGTTGCTTTAAAGTATCTGCTTTAGTTTCTCTGCATTGAGGGCAAAAAATGCCATCTAGATTTTTAGGTGTCTTACCTATCCTCACACCTCTCTTGTGTGCTCTCACTTTATCATGTTAATTCTTAAGCATTGTAAATGTAACTATGATTGAATATGATACAGAAATGAAATAAGAAGATTCATATACACTATCTTGGATAGGAGAGGCAGGAAAAGCTCAAAGATCAGAGAATTAGAACTATAGATAATTATAGGAAAATCAAAACAAAACTGTTTTGATATAGTTTGAGTCACAGAGAAAATTCTATGAAAAAAGACTGGACTTAACAGGAAAACTGAACTTTAGAAAAGTGACTTAAGACTGTGCATCCTGGAAAGATGTCGTGGCACAGAAAAGGGCAGATGATGCCAGCAGTGAGGGGAAGTGGGATGGATGTCTGAACATAAAGTTGTCCTGGATAATAACTCAAAGAACTAAATGTTCCCAATCATGAAAAGAATGACCAAAGTTATTGAAAGTCACAAATTAGAAAAAATTTCAAAGAACCTGTTTTTATCAGCTGATCTTGGCCAAACAGGTTTCCAAGATGAAATGTGTATTTATGTAATTCAAAGCAGTTTATGCACCAAGAGAATCTACCATGCAAATGTTGTTGCATTGTGTGTAGATAATTACAAAGAAGAAAAATAAACTTGGGTGTGCTAAATTTGAGTTTATACATTTATTTCAATGTGTATAATAGATCATTTAGACACGTTTACATTAAAGCATAACCTCATAAGAAAAACAAGAAAAGACTGCCTTTCTTAAGGCTTCACTTTTCTATTCTGAGTACATAGAGACAGCTCTCATATTTCCAAATGTGGGAAAATCATTTCCACTTGATCATTCAGAAGACTGGCGATTGTTAGAGCCCCTTACATTTTAACAGGATTTTACTACTGAACTAAAAGCAGAAATAAATGCAGAAAACAGAGGTTCATTGCTTGCTAATACCTTGATAACTATTATGGGAGCCTCTGAAATACCATTCAGTGAAATGATAGAGAAACAGTCAGATTTCAGACATGATCCATTATGACCCCATGAAAGGAGCAGATGGCAGGTACTGTGTCAATTTGCACTGATGCTCCTGAAACTTGACAATGGCTGCTCAGTTCCAGGTTCTGGAGTAAACAATAATCTAATTACCAGAAATGCCTACCCATTACAATGGAGGGATAAAGTGCAATGGGACAGAGCAGTCTCATTTTCAGTAACAGCTGCACACACTAATCAAACCAAACAGTGCTAATTAAAATTTGGAAGGAATAGAGCAATGACAAATAAAAGTTATTTTGTAGTGTCATAGCCACTCAAAAATGGCCTGTGCCTGACCCAAAAAAAAAAAAAAGGTAGCCAAAGATATGCTACATAGCAGAAGAATGGGAGATAAAATACTACTTTTATGAGCGCTAAATGAAAGAGCTGAAATAGCCATTTATCTACTACTGGAAGCTTCTTTCAAAGGAAAGAAATTATATTCATCACAGAAGTAATCATGAGGATTTCAAAATAATTAAAGCTAGTAAAACTTAGAAATTTTTACAAATTAAATGGTACCATCAGAAAGTTTTATAAAGGGTCAAAGGAAGGAGAGCTTTCAGAAGAAGCATACAATTATCCAATATTGGTGAAATTCTCAATTCTTAGGTTCTTAGAATTGTAGGATTCCAATCTGCCAATGATACTGGTTCTTTTGCAACACAAGAAATTTTTAATAGAATATAAAGTGACTGCATATAAAGCTACAAAAATTAATGTTCATGTCATCTTTTAAAAATATTTGATGAAATGTGTTGGATTGCATTTTGGATCCATATCTTGCTGAAGACAAGTTTGAAACAATTTTAGTAATGCCTTTGAAATTCATTCACTTTAGAAATAATAGTTGTGTAATGACAACATACAATGAATGCTCCACTAATAGTTCAGATCACATAAGCTGTCATTATGAGGACACTTTTTAAAGGCCTGTTTTTTGCCATAAACAAACAAGATCGGCCATTAGTTGTAACATTTATTGAATACATCAGACAGGAGACAACAGTATCTGGATAGATAATTCAGAAATCCTAAGCTTTCATAAAGTACGAATGAAATAGATTTTGTACAAAGGCCAAAAGAAAAAATATTCTGATGTTAACGCATTTAAATTTACAAGAAAAATTCATCAAGTAATTCTAAAATGACTTGTGTGTCAGATACTTTTTATTGCAAAGGCAATCATCATTATAAAATAAATATTTAAACCCAGATGACTACATTTTCAGTATTGCCTCCAGGATAAAATTTAATCGTTATCTTACTTAAAAATTTATGCTCTTTTAAGCAACATACTTGGAGTTCAACATTTCATTTCTCACCATTGTAGTCATTTCTTCACGTACTTTGTTTAGTTAGAAATTTCTAATAAGACAATGATGACAATCATTCTATTTCACCAATGGCAGGCATTGCATGAATGTTTCCCCTTTTACCAAGTATATTCCATGGCATTCTAATTCAGACTTTATAAATTTGAATGATACCAAAGCTTGTACCAGAGTAGATAGTACTCTAGTAGGTATATACATGTATGATAATAAAAACATCAAGTCATATAAAATGAGATTTCCATGGCAAACTTTCTTGACAGAGATATCCATACTGGTAAATTGATCTTCTCCAATGAGAAATTATCAAGTATATACATATCCAATGAAGCAGAAAACTGTCATTCTAATTAAGCAATCATTAATTATCACACCGTAAATGTAAGCCCCACTCCTTAACTACAATTTGTGTCAACTAGTTCAGTAAGTTTCTTTTAAAATCAGTTGCTGATAAGTACATGGTGGTGACTAGTTTCGTAATAAAAGAAAGGATGGGATACTTTCCTTGCTCTGATTCACTTGCCCAAGATGGACTTATTGCTCAAACACCAGTTAAATCATTCACTCCTTCTTGGTCTTTGCCAAAAACATCAGTCTTTACAATTTACCATCCCCCTCACACTTCATATATGCTATTTAAGGTTCCTAAAAGTGTGCTTGACTTACCCTACATCAAAAACATTTAAACCAGAAATAATGCTATATGTCACATAGTCTACCAAGGACCTGTGACCAATGTAGTTCATATACAGTAAGCGTTACAGAAGGAAGCCATGGACAGACTTACACAGCTAAGTTGCAAATCAGGACCCACAGAACTGTTGACTTTCATGCTAACAGAAAGAAATTCTGTGATAGGAAATACAGCTGCTCCTCAACATATGATGGTATTAGAGTCCAATAAGCCATCATAAATTGAGACTATTTCATGTCAAAAGTTCATTGAATCCACCTACCCTGCTGGACCTCATAGTTTAGTAGCTCAGTGCTAAAGCATGGGTTGCTTTGTTATTGTGGCTGACTGGGAGCTGTGGCTCATGGCTGCAGCAGCATCACACAGAAATTACACTGAGCGGAGCTGACCTAGGAAAAGATCAAAATACAAAACTTCAAGTTTGGTTTTTGCTAAATGCATTTCACTTTCATGGCACAATAAAGCTGAAAATCATTAAGTTGAAGCATTTTAAGATGGACACTCTTGGGATTATACTGATTATAGACAAGTGGATTTTTTTTGTCTACAACAATTGCTGCAGCCAACAGCCTCAACAACTCTACATGCATTGCGAGATTAAGAACATACTGTGCCTAATGTCACAAGTTGTAATATTACCTATATTTAAAGAATAGTATTGAGGAAAAAAGAGAGTGATTATCTCTTAAAATCAAGGCAAAGAGCTCCTGTGCTAAGCAATGAACTCTGAGCATTCAAAGAATTTCCACAAACATTCTCATAGCACAGAGATATGAAAATTTGTTTTCTTTTATAGATACAACAGAACCATGAAGAACGTTTTGAACTCTTTTTTGATGTAAGGTGTTATATAAACAAGAAGATGAAAGCAATATGTTATTTTTGTTTTTTATAAAAAAGCACATAAAAGAAAACTTACTTATGTTAGATATTGACAATCAAAACCAAAAAAATCTCTCACAAAACAAGCCTAACATATTTACTGACACCCAATCAGTGCGCTGGTGCCTGGTTACCAAGAGACATTGTACCACAGAATGCGTTGAGGTTTTAACTGTAGCCCTGTCAGTAATTGAGTTACCTTCTACTTCTCAAGCGTGTTGGTCCAAGTTTGGAAATTTGGAATAGACTCTGGAAATTTCTCATTTCTTTTTCATTTAAAAAATGTTTGAGGGTCAGAAAAGAGTGGTCATTTGAAATTACACTATGCAGTCTCAGTCACTGGACTGAGTATAGTGACAAAATTCATCAAGTATGGTCTTAAAATAACAAAAACAAACATGGTACCTCTGTTTCACTCTGGGTCTATGACTGTGAGCTTGATTGCAGCAGCTATAAAATTCATAAATGGACTGTATCTCATCCGTAAATACTCTCACCAATGCTTGAGTTCCTATACTTATGTCTGAGGGTTGGCATTATTCACAGATTAACTGTCATTTCTAATAATAAAATCACTAGATGTATGAGTGTTCTCCAACAACAAGTTGGTGTACTTTCTATATTTATGTGTGCATCTACACACATGTACACACACGTGTAACACACTGATAAATAGGTGAGTTATGCATCTTGCATCCTTCCTCCCTCATTGCTTTCCCCCATCTCTTTCAATTCAACAATAATAGAATTCAGAAGATTTCAAGACCTAACTATATTCTGTATCTAATTTCCAGAAACTGACCATCACTTACCTAGAGTCCTGTTATTCACCTAATCTTTTAAGTAGCATCCCTGCTTTGAACTCACCCCACCTCTACAGAGCCTCATTCTGCTGTCATTTTTTTTACCTTTCTATCCCCAGACATGACTGTAGTTATATGCTATCCCTGTGCTTATAAATCATCATTGCATCTGCCAGAATCCCAGAAAAAAAGCAAAGGACTTGCACAGAAGACTTAGCAGAAGTTATTCAGGAAACATGTTATTTATTGGGAGTGCCAAAAAGGAGTGAGTGACACTGCTAGCATTATCTAGCAGCACCACAGACTCAAAAGGCCAAGGGAAGGAACTGGTGTTCTGGGTCTGCCAAAATGGAATATTTGAAGATCACCTACTTGACAGAGGCAGGAAACAATTCTAGAATTGCCAGAATAAAGGCTAAGGAAGAAGAGAGAAGGAGAGTCACTACCTTAAACTCTCTCTTCCACTATCTGAATGCCTACTGATGTCTCCTTTTGGCCATTTATGAGAACTATTCAGAGTATGGTGGGGTACCTGGACCTTAGGGGTTAGTATTATAGCAAACAGCATGTCAGAATGCAGAAAAATTGTGAAAGCTAATGGAGAACAACCAGCATAATCACCTACAATAGTATCCCCCAAGTTTTGTTCTGTGGTTGGATAGTATTGAGGCACGCCATTTGGAAAACTTCAATAATTATAAACTCAGTTCCTCTCCCTCTTCCTGCTAGTACCTTCAAACAGTCCCACTATTTCAAATGTATATAATCATGCTTATATTTGTGCATACATTTATCTTTTGGATCTATCTTCCACATATGAGAGAAAACATGTGACCTTTGCCTTTCTGAACTTAGCTTACTTGAATAATATTGAAATACATTGCATTTAAATAGGAAGAAATCATAATGAAACTCACTGAAAGCAGTTGATTAATAGAGGGTAAGGGGAAAGGGAAAGGAAGAATGACTAAGGAGGTTAGATTGATTAAAGTACAGTATATTAACAAGAGAAATGCCTTGGCAAAACCCCTCTGAACAATGAATATGAACTTAAGTAATGAAGGACAGGAATGCAAAGCAGCTGTTCTTAGTGAGAGGATGCTAGTTGGATGGGTAGGGAAAATATGGTTAATGTACTTCATATACTTGTATGAAGAGAGAACATTGGAACCTGTTGATTTCACTTTAAGCAGGGAAGAAGGGTTGAGGGAGAGAAATGGTGAGTACAAACCAAAACAGTGTACATTGTAAGCAGGTATGGGAATGGCACAATGAAAGACTCTATACAATAAATATATACTAATAAAGATGTTTAAAAATTATAAACTCCAGTTTGTAATGGAGTCCAGAAATATAAGTTTTCAAATTACTCCTTCTGTAAACATATCTCAAATTTTGATTTGGAAGCTGTTCACCTTGTAGCTAAACTCCACAGTCTTTAGGATAACACTGTGATATCGACCTTGGCCCTTCTCTTCAATCTCACTTGCTATGAATCTTTACCTTGACCCCCATCAGACCTGGCACATTGAACCTAGGAGCTTTCACTAAATTGTTTTTATTTTACTGAGCCTCTGCATCTTTGCCAAAGTTCTGCCCATCTCTGGGTGCTGCCTGTTACCTTGTTCCCAAACTCCAGATTTTTCACATTAGATTCTCTTCATTTCTCTGCCCCCAGAGATGAATGCTTGGACCCACATCTTTTGCCTTTTCTCTGTGAATATGTTTGGTCTGACTGATGTCAATGTACTTATTTCCCCTTTAATCTTGATACTCCAGTTTGAAGCTTTCCCTGCATTCTCCCTTAGTTACCCCTTTCCTCACACTAAACTTTGATTTCTTGTTTTACATATTTACCTGCACAATAAATCATAAGTTCCCCAAAGGTACCAGCCATTCTGTGTTACCCATTGTATGCTTGTAATTATCCCATACCAGCACATGGTATAGTTAGCAGTGCTGAATGTGCTGATGGTGGTTATGGATGGTCTAGAAGCAAGACAGACTTAGGCTCCTGAAATCAGATGAGGAATGATAAATCAACATAAAATTGCAATTTATGATGGTGGGTACACTTTCCTCTTTCCCTTCTAACTATTTGGAGGCTAAATGAAAGGCAAGAGTGACTTGGAAGGGCTTGAGCTGTCTGATACTCTTGTAAACTGACCCTTTTCAATACTAGAACTCAGATGCAATATATTTCATCAAGGCAAAAGCATATGCTGTAATCAACTAGAAAAACAAAACTGTGAATACAGAAATGTCAATTGTAGACATTAATTTTTCCTGTTGTATTTACTAAGACTTTTTTTTTTAGTTTTAATGGTGGAAAATCAAGAAATGCAAGAAATTTTCATGTATTTGTGATACTCTGCATACTTTTCTATATGCATTTGTCTCATGAAATCTATCAATGATGCTTCTCAAAAGTAGAGAAAAAAAGCAACATGGCAATTCTTATTTACTAGCGTGGTCACCTTTTTACTAGATAATTGGCTTTTTGTTGTCAGTATAGTTCCGGAAATACATTCTTGTTAATTTATTTGAATTCTTGAAATAGGTTTGAGACTAGAATATTGTGTCGACCTCTGTTATAGCTCTTCCCTTAGATGCAATAATTTATTAACTATTGAATTGAGTTAAAGAAAAGACAGATTTCTAAGGTATGCCTACCTGATTACATAAGCCATTTAAAAGCAGACTTTTCTCTGGTTTTAACAAATGATGTCACAGATTTGAAGCATGAAAATTATTCAGCCCACCCCTCCTGGCCTAAGGATGAAGCAGCCCAAGTATTTATAAAAAAAAGGGTAATTTCAGTTCCCAAAATGAGCAACTGAATTCTGCCAAAACAAAAATGAGCTTTAAAGCAGATTTCTGCCCTTGTCGATAACTCTCCTGGCTGGTTGGAATATCATTCTTGTGATAGCTATCCTAAGCAAGAGAACAAAGGCATGCTGTGCCTTCTGCCCTACAAAACCGTGAGCTACATAAAATCTGGAGGTTACATTAAGCTGCTAAATTTGTGGTAATTGGTTCTGGGCAATAGACGTCTAATACATGCAATCATCAATTATGCAAGAAAATTAAATATGACACAATGTCAATAACTACTAGTAAATACTTTTTATGACTCAGGGAGAAGGCCAAGCTCGGTGTTGCAGATGTTTGAAGGCTATCCTCGCATTTCTGTAATTGAGATATTTGAACAATTAAAAGAACCATTGACTCAATTGCATAAGCCCAAATGTATTCATGTAAATAAAAAAAACCTAGCATGTTGATTCAGCAGAAAAAATTTGCTAAAACAAAGAAAAAATACTAAATACTAAAGTATATAGACAAACACGAATTATAGGTGATATGTATTTTAATATAGTACAAAAAGCCAGAATATTCATCTAAAATGACAAGAGAAGACTATTGCTAAACATCCTACAGTATATCATTATAAGAAATACTCTAAAATTTGTCATTTTTAACCTTAAACTCTAATATTAACCTACTCAGTCAAAGCTTACTGCATGTTGAACCAATAAACTAGACATCAGAATTGATGATTTCTCAAGATTGATGACTTTTATTGTCTTTGCTCTCTTGAAGCAATTGCACCAACTTTTATTTTCCTAATCCTAAATCCAGAACAACCTAGGCAACAAGCCATATATTTTGAACATTTCTAGTGTACAAAAGAAAACTAAAATTAAAAAAAGGTCTCACAGGTTTAGCTGACCTTAAAATATAGGTTAGTAAACTAAATTTGATATATGACTGGATTTTGTCATGCTAAAGTTTTTAAAAATCATTTGAGCTCAAATTTTTGATGGTGGCAGAAAATATCAAAAAATGTATGCTGTAAGTAGGAAGTATGATCCTGGCTTTGACCCTGTTTCTTTGTCCAACAACAGTTGCACAGCAGGCTGACAAATTATCAGGCCCCACATTCTAACCTTGCTCACACTCCCCAGTCTCAGAGGCCCCAGGACACATCACCATGCCAAAAAAGCAACAAAGAAGGAAACCAGCTCCTTTATGCTACTTCATTCCTTCCTTTGCAATCCTCATTATTTTTTCTTTTCTTTCTTCTCCCCCTGTTTATTCTCTGCTTCAGTTACTTTCATTGTTTTCTGAAAATTGAAGAATGTCGTCAAAATTAATGAGAGAGAGAGAATGAATATTCTCCTTCATCTTTGTCTTTTTGTCACCTTTCCCAAAATGCAGAGGTTCTCAAATCTGTGTGCTTCAGTCAGCACACTCAAGAGCCTGTTAAAACACAGTTCTCTGGGATGTACCTCTGCAGTGTCAGATTCTATCAGTCTGGGGTGAGCCCAAGAATTCATACTTTTAACAAGTTCTCAAGTAACACAGATGGCCATGCAGCTAGTCAGAGGACCATACTTTGTAATGAATGTGTGTGTGTGTGTGTGTGTGTGTGTGATGTGATATACATATATGTAATCTATACATGTAGTGTGTGTCATACATATTTACTTATATACATATAATATGTAACATATGTTAGGGATTCTGCAGCTACTAAGATTTAGGTAAAACTATCCCTATAATCTCCCACCCTCTTTAAATTTATGAACTCATTCAGTCCTCATACAATAGAAATTATTTGAAATATGTATACTATTATTTCTGGAAACATTTGTCTTTGTTAGAATTTTAACTATCTGTAGATAACTTTAGAATTCTCTATGAGTTAAGAGCATGATAAGTTTATATAAATGTTTCCTTAAGGTTTTATTTCTGATAAATATTTGATCTCAAATACTGCTATATTTTCTTCTTTTTCAAAATCACCATCAAAATCATATTATACAATAATTAAGAGTCAATCATTTTGTGTAATGTTTATGTACTATCCAAAGGACCATGCATGGTCAAATTACTTTATAACTATTTGCTTGAAATTTGGTCACCATTGTTGGAAGTGGTTTGGATGCAAACATTTTGAATAGAAAGGTCAACCACTTCTTAGGGTGAAAAGACCAAACTATTTTATATCCTAAGCCATCACATAGATTATTATTTACAAATAAACCACATTTAACAAAAACAACACCATGTCAGGCTCACTGTATTCTGTCCATATTTTTATCATGTTACTGAAAGTTTAAATTTATGCAATTGTATCCTACACCAGGACATAAGTTTAAAATGTTGAAAATGTGGTATTTGTTCAATGTTCAATATCTAGGATAAAATGGTTTGGCTTTTAGTAGACTCTCAATAAACAAATTATTGAAAGAACTGATGTCTATATTATGACTTACTCATAATTAATAAAAGATGCTGGGATGAGTTATATTATTTATTATTTTATAATTTATATAAGTATTTATATACATTATTTATTACTATTCTTTATTATTTATCTTCTTAATACAATCAATTTATCCACAATTTTCTCTATAGTGAAATGAATAATTAATTCTATTGAAGTTGACCTCTAACAAATGCTTTCTAAAGAAGGTATCAGGAGATTCTAAGATGGCAGCTAGAGGGAGGAAGCAGAAAGTGTGCCTCCTATAGTGAAATCTTGGAGAGACACTGGAGACACACCTTGCAGGCAAAACCACCTAGAAGAGGCAAAACTTTGATCCCTCCACACCTCCAGCCAGCACAGGGCATCTCCAATTCACGTTAAATGGAGAAACCAGAAGGGCTACCAGTTGCCCCCTCCCAGATGGCTTGGGAAGACATGGACAAGGTGAGCTTAGCAGTACTGTGGTATTCCCACAGACAGACAACCCTGGGCCAGAGCAGCATAGCTCCCTGGACAGACCAATCTCCACCTGGGGAGAAAAGAGAAACTGAGTAATAACAAATAAGAACAATAAAGACACGCGGGAAAGAGTGTGGGACACAGTAAGTGCCAAAGATTGGGGAAAGGGAATCCTTCCCGGAACTGTAAATAAACAAGCTGGGCAGGCCAGAGAGGCGCCCAGCAACCAGGAGTGGGAAAGCTTGTAAAAGTGGCAGTGGGAGGAAAACTCCACAGGAGAGAGGGGAAGACCCACTTCCCACGTGAGCTGTAAACAAACATGCAGGCCTGAGAAAGCGGGTGGAGCGTCACCTCTCCCCGTGTGCTTGGAAAGGGGAAAGCATGTAGCAGAGGCTCGCACACAGAAGAACTCTGAGTAAACAAAGCCTGCAGGGCCAGGTGGTAAGCTCACCCTTGAGATCTGCATAAATAACACCTCTAAAAACAGCAGGCTGACAGCAGCGGGCAGGCAAGTCACAGCTGCAGATACCATTCACAGAACTGTCTCCAGATTCTGTTTTTTTTTTTTTCTCTCTCCATACCTTTGAGGAGAAAACAACTGAACTACCCCTGCATGCTGAAAAACTTACTGAAATTGTATTGCATTTGAACTTGGGACACCTTGTGGGTTTTTGTTTTTGGTTTTTTTGTGCAGTTTTGTTCCACTTTATGCATCCCCTTTGATGAGACAACTACAGCAGAATATCTGAGGCATCATCTCCAGGATTGGAGACTGAGACGGACACAAAAATTATTAAGACTGAAACTTCATTACATTTGAACTTGGACTTTTTTTTGTTTATTTTTTTATTATTTTATTATCTATTTTTCATTTTATTTTATTTATTTATATATGCATATTTCCTTCATTTACTTATTTTTATTCTTCCCTTTATTCTTTTTATTTTTATTTTCAATCCTCTGTCTCTCTAATGCCTGTTCAGCTTACTGTCGATTAGTACACTAACAATCCCTGTTTATACCTTTGAAACTTGTTTGAGTCCTTGTTTCATTTTCTCCTACTTGTCTATTTATTTGTTTTTCCCTTTTCTTTAACTTCTTACCTTCTTGCTTTCCATCTCCTCTCACCCTTCCATTCTAAATATTACCATTGTTATTATTACAAGCTAGAAAATACCTATTGCACACAGTACAGGGACAGTAACAACACCAAGGACAATGACCGGAAGACAGAAAAAACAGAGAAACCACTTTCCCCAGAGCAAAAAATTAGTACAGGAACCAGAGGGAAATGAAGAAAACAGATACTCAGGTCCAGACGCCAACAGAATGAAGATAAACTATGCCAAAGAACCCAATGAAGACCACAAGAATAATTTAAAAGAAGACATAATACAGGTACTCAATGAGAATTTTATAGAGATGATACTGGATAGGGTCAACCAAAATGTACAGGAGACACTCAAGAAATTCCAAGACAACAAAAAGAGAATTTGAAAAAGCAAAAGAAGAAATAAAGGAAACCATAGAAGCACTGTATAAACACCAAAGTGAAACAGAGTACACGATTAATAACAGATTAATGAACTCAGGATAAAAATAGGCAACATTAAAGAGGAAACAACCCAGGATATGGAAAACCTCAGAAAAAAGAACAAAACAGAACTGCAAAACAAAACGGAAGGCCAATCCAGCAGAATAGAACAAACAGAAGACAGAATCTCAGAACTTGAAGATGAAATGGTAATCAAAGGAAAAACTGAAGAACTATTAATTAAACAACACAAGACCTGTGAAAAGAAAATGCAGGAACTCACCGACTCCATCAAAAGACCAAACTTGAGAATCATGGGCATCGAAGAAGGAGAAGAGGTGCAAGCGAAGGGAATGCGTAATATATTCAACAAAATAATAACGGAAAATTTCCCAAATCTGGAGAAAGATATTCCCATACAGATGCAAGAGGCCTCCAGGACACCAAACAGAACAGATCAAAATAGAACTACCCCATGACATATTATCATTAAACAACAAGTTCAGAAACTAGGGAAAGAATATTGAAGGCTGTAAGAGAGAAAAAACAAGTAACATACAAAGGTAAACCGATCAAAATCACAGCAGACTTCTGAACAGAAACATTAAAAGCAAGAAGAGTGTGGGGTGAGATCTTCTGGGCACTGAATGAAAATAACTTCAACCCTAGGAACTCTACCCAGCAAAACTATTGTTCAAAATAGATGGAGCAATAAAAGTCTTCCATGATAAGCAGAAACTAAAACAATATGTGACCACAAAGCCACCACTACAAAAGATTCTTCAAGGGATTTTGCACACAGAAAGTGAAACCCAACTTAACCGTGAAAAGACAGGCAGCACCAAACCACAGGAAAAGAAAAAGCAAGAAAGCAGAGAGTAACCTCAACGTAGGTACACACAATCAAACCTTAAAACAAATAAGACAACTAAATGACAGGAATCACCACATACCTATCAGTACTAACACTTAATGTTAATGGACTTAATTCACCCATCAAAAGGCACCACTTGACAAAATGGATTAAAAAGGAAGATCCAACAACTTGTTGCTTACAGGAGACCCATCTCAACGACAGAAATAAGCATAGGCTTAGGATGAAAGGTTGGAAGAAGATTTACCAAGCCATTGGATCCCGAAAACAGGCAGGAGTAGCAATACTTATCTCTGACAAAGTAGACTTCAAACCTACATTGATCAAACTAGATAAAGAAGAACATTTCATACTAATAAACAGGGAAATAGACCAAAAGGAAATAATAATCATCAACCTGTATGCACCCAATGTCAATTTACCCAATTTCATCAAACATACCCTGAAAGACCTAAAAGCATATATTAACACCAACAGAGTGGTTGTGGGAGACTTTAAAACCCCATTATCATCAATAGATAGGTCATCCAAACAAAAAATCAATAAAGAAATCTAAGATCTAAAATATACCATATATCAAATGGACCTACTTGATGTCTACCGAACATTTCATCCAACTTCTACACAATACACATTCTTCTCAGCAGCCCATGGAACATTCTCCAAAATAGATCATATCCTAGGGCACAAAGCCAGCCTCAGCAAATATAAGAAAATAGAAATTATGCCATGCATACTATCTGATCACAATGCGGTAAAAGTAGAACTCAACAACAAAAGTAAAGACAAAAAGCATGCAAACAGCTGGATACTGAATAACTCATTACTTAATGAACAATGGATCATCGATGAAATAAAAGAGGAAATTAAAAAGGTCCTGGAAGTCAATGAAAATGAAAACACAACCTACTGGAACCTATGGGACACAGCAAAGGCAGTCCTGAGAGGAAAGTTTATAGCCATGAGTGCATATATTAAAAAGACTGAAAGATCCGAAAAGAAATGACCTAATGATACATCTCAAACTACTAGAAAAACAAGAACAAGCAAATCCCAAAAGAAATAGAAGGAAAGAAATAATAAAAATAAGAGCTGAAATCAACGAAATAGAAACCAAAAAAACCATACAAAGAATTAATGAAACAAAAAGTTGGTTCTTTGAAAATATAAACAAGATCGATAGACCCCTGGCAAACCTGACTGAAATGAGGAGAGAAAAAACCCAAATTAGTAGAATCAGGAATGCAAAAGGGGAGATAACAACAAACACCATGGAAGTCCATGAAATCATCAGAGACTTCCTCGAGAACCTATATTCAAATAAATTTGAAAATATTAAAGAAATGGACAGATTTCTAGATACATATGATCATCCAACTCTGAATCAAGAGGAAATTAACCACCTGATTAGATCTATAACACAAAATGAAATTGAAGCAGCAATCAAGAGTCTCCCCAAAAAGAAAAGTCCAGGACCTGATGGATTCTCTGCTGAATTCTATCAGACCTTTAAAGAAGAACTGATACCAACCCTCCTTAAACTGTTCCACAAAATAGAAGGGGAAGGAAAAATCCAAACACTTTTTCTGAAGCCAGTATTACACTTATCCCAAAACCAGGCAAAGACACTTCCCAAAAGGAGAACTATAGGCCAATCTCCTTAATGAACATTGATGCAAAAATTCTGAACAAAATAATGGCAAACCGAATTCAACAACACATCAAAAATATCATTCACCAAGACCAAGTAGTCTTCATCCCAGGAATACAGGGGTGGTTCAACATACAAAAATCAATGAATGTAATAAACCACATTAACAGAAGCAAAGACAAAAACCACTTGATCATCTCAATAGATGCAGAAAAAGCCTTTGATAAGATCCAACATCATTTCATGATAAAAGCTCTAAGAAAATTAGGAATAGAAGGAAAGTTCCTCAACATTATAAAAGCTATATGTGAGAAACCTACAGCCAGCATTATACTTAATGGAGAAAAACTGAAACCATTCCCTCTAAAATCAGGAACCAGACAAAGATGTCCACTAGCTCCACTCCTATTCAACATAGTCCTGGAATTCCTAGCCAGAGCAATTAGGCAAGAAGAAGGAATAAAAGGAGTACAAATAGGTAAAGAAACTGTCAAAATATCCCTATTTGCAGATGACATGATCCTATACCTTAAAGACCCAAAACACTCTACTCAGAAGCTCCTAGATATCATCAATAGCTACAGCAAGGTAGTAGGATATAAAATCAACATAGAAAAATCATTAGCATTTCTATACACTAATAATGAACAAACTGAGAAAGAATATATGAAAACAATTCCATTTAAAATAGCCTCAAAAAAATCAAATACCTAGGTGTAAA
The DNA here is from genome assembly GCF_047511655.1 of Castor canadensis. Taxonomy (NCBI): domain Eukaryota; kingdom Metazoa; phylum Chordata; class Mammalia; order Rodentia; family Castoridae; genus Castor; species Castor canadensis. Next base: position 9,458,578 of record NC_133389.1, read on the forward strand.
CCTAACAAAGATGTGAAAGACCTCTACAAGGAAAACTATAAACTTCTGAAGAAAGAGATTGAGGAAGACTATAGAAAGTGGAGAGCTCTCCCATGCTCATGGATTGGTAGAATCAACATAGTAAAAATGTCAACACTCCCAAAAGTAATCTACATGTTTAATGCAATTCCCATCAAAATTCCAATGACATTCATTAAAGAGATTGAAAAATCTACCGTTAAATTTATATGGAAACACAAGAGGCCACGAATAGCCAAGGCAATACTCAGTCAAAAGAACAATGCTGGAGGTATCACAATACCTGACTTCAAACTGTATTACAAAGCAATAACAATAAAAACAGCATGGTACTGGCACAAAAACAGACATGAAGACCAGTGGAACAGAATAGAAGACCCAGATATGAAGCCACACAACTGTAACCAACTTGTCTTTGACAAAGGAGCTAAAAATATACAATGGAGAAATAGCAGCCTCTTCAACAAAAACTGCTGGGAAAACTGGTTAGCAGTCTGCAAAAAACTGAACCTAGATCCATGTATATCACCCTATACCAATATTACCTCAAAATGGATCAAGTATTTAATATCACACCCCAAGCTCTAAAGTTGATACAGGAAAGAGTAGGAAATACTCTGGAGTTAGTAGGTATAGGTAAGAACTTTCTCAACGAAACCCTAGCAGCACAGCAACTAAGAGATAGCATAGATAAATGGGACCTCATAAAACTAAAAAGCTTCTGTTCATCAAAAGAAATGGTCTGTAAACTGAAGAGAACACCCACAGAGTGGGAGAAAATTTTTGCCAGCTACACATCAGACAAAGGACTGATAACCAGAATATATAGGGAACTTAAAAAACTAAATTCTCCCAAAACTAATGAACCAATAAAGAAATGGGCAAGTGAACTAAACAGAACTTTCTCAAAAGAAGAAATTCAAATGGCCAAAAAACACATGAAAAAATGCTCACCATCTCTAGCAATAAAGGAAATGCAAATTAAAACCACACTAAGATTCCACCTCACCCCGTTAGAATAGCCATCATTAGAAACATCACTAACAACAGGTGTTGGCGAGGATGCGGGGAAAAAGGAACCCTCTTACACTGTTGGTGGGAATGTAAACTAGTACAACCACTCTGGAAAAAAATTTGGAGGCTACTTAAAAAGCTAAACATTGATCTACCATTTGATCCAGCAATACCACTCTTGGGGATATACCCAAAAGACTGTGACACAGGTTACTCCAGAGGCACCTGCACACCCATGTTTATTGCGGCACTATTCACAACAGCCAAGTTATGGAAACAGCCAAGATGCCCCACCACTTATGAATGGATTAAGAAAATGTGGTAACTATACACAATGGAATTTTATGCAGCCGTGAAGAAGAACGAAATGTTGTCATTTGCCAGTAAATGGAAGGAATTGGAGAACATCATTCTGAGTGAGATTAGCCTGGCCCAAAAGACCAAAAATCGTATGTTCTCCTTTGTATGTGGACATTAGATCAAGGGCAAACACAACAAGGTTGATTGGACTTTGAGTACATGATAAAAGCAAGAGCACACAAGGGAGGGGTGAGGATAGGTAAGACAACTAAAAAATTAGCTAGCATTTGTTGCCCTTAACACAGAGAAACTAAAGCAGATACCTTAAAAGCAACTGAGGCCAATAGGAAAAGGGGACCAGGAGCTAGAGAAAAGATTAGATCAAAAAGAATTAACCTAGAAGGTAACACACATGCACAGGAAATCAATGTGAGTCAACTCCCTGTATAACTATCCTTATCTCAACCAGCAAAAACCCTTGTTCCTTCCTATTATTGCTTATACTCTCTCTTCAACAAAATTAGAGATAAGGGCAAAATAGTTTCTGCTGGGTATCAAGGGGGTGGTGGGGAGATTGTGGGGTGGGTGGTAAGGGAGGGGGTGGGGGCAAGGGGGAGAAATGACCCAAGCCTTGTATGCACATATGAATAATAAAACAATAAAAAAAGGTTTAAAGTGCTGAAATAATTTTTTATATGTTTATTTTGCTTAGTGTCAGTTTTACCAATTCATTTTATATTTTTATCACGTGCTCTGGTTGGGCAGATAGAATTAATACATACTAAGCAAACTACATAAAAGCATTTCTCAAAAGCAATGACAGCATTCTGATTTAAATATTAGCACATAAAAATAAGGAATGAAGCAAGATCGCATGCATTTTCTTGTTTATGTTCAAAAACTGGATTTTCTGCTCATTTCCAGCTCCATATATTTTAAGCAACATGTCTCTAGCCAAATTATGATTCTGATGCAAGCAAACACTGAAGCAGAAAGGTCATCTTGCAGAAATAACAGTATTTTAGCTTCCTCTTCTCTGGGTGAGTCAATACCATGATTCAGGTGCCTTCCCCATTTAGATAAGAGAAGACAAAGGAAACTGCATTGCCATTTTAATATTTCCTTTGCTGCTTTGAAAGAAATCCATTAATGGCGGGACTTCTACAGAACTGTCATATGCGAACAAAGAAAGCAGCCAGGTTAGTAACCAAATGCAATCGCTTGGTGATAGCAGACCATTTGAGTCTCTATTTGATGCTGATTTAAGTTCCCTAAGGCTACCAATTAAGACACCACATTTAAAGCAAGTGAGAAAAATAGGCATGGGCACTTCCAACAAAAAGGTGACACTAACAAAATAGGGTATATCACTTTTAGAATGCCAAGTTCCTACCGTAGTATTATTTAAGACAAAATAACTTTATACACTTTTGATCCCCAGAGTCAAAAAGCAAGAGATTATTGAATAATACCAAGTCTCAAAAACTAAAGTACTCATGTCTACAGAATCATGTTTCCCAAGACTCGAGTGCAACTGCCTAAATCAACGAAAATTACAACCCTCTGTGTTTGCTTTGTGTTCCACCTATTTTTACCAATGAAACATGCTAATTAGAACTCTGAAAGATGAAAATATTGTCTGTTAACTTGATAAACTCAATCTTTACTTTTTGAGTCCTGAATTCAGATCATTTTGAGTTTAAGATAAGTACGTTAATCTGTTTCCTTTACTATAAACAAAATACTTGAAATAAATAACCAATGGATTGCAGTCCATGATCAAGTTGGACTGTTGCTTTTGGGTCTGTGGTGACACAGTGCATTGGGGTGGGAACTTTCATCAACAATATAAAAGTGAACTAAAAACAAACACTCACCTTGTGGCAAAGAAGCAAAAGAGAGAATGACAATGGGGCTGCGCATGCCTTCAGTGACTTAGGACATTCACTAGGTTCCACGCCCTAAAGGGACCACTTTCTAACAGTATCACCCTGTGGAGCAAATAGTTCCACATGTTTATACATGGAGTACAGTTATCACATGGAGTACAGTTATCACACGGAGTACAGCTATCACATGGAGCGTTGAGCGTTGTTCAAACATCAACACTATAATTAATCCAAAAATTCGTATTTTAACTGTTGATGAGGGTGGGCAGAGATGAATGGAAGAACACTGCTTTTTGTAGAATGGTAACTAAGCACAAATCCTTGGATGTAAAGGGTGACTTTTTTCTCCTTTTTGCTGTGCTGAAGATCAAACCCAGGGGTTTACACATGCTAAGCAAGTCCTGTACAACTAAGCTATGTACCAAGCCCTTAAAATGACTTTTTTAGGAGTCATTATGAAGTTTTCTTGTTGAGAGATAGCTTTCTAACATTTAGCATATATTACCTCATGAGTTTATATAATCATTTGATCTTTGTAAGTACAAGCTTCTTCTTTTAGGAAATTTGTCTATTTTTATTATACATAGTTGTATAAAATAGTGAGTTTCATTGTGACATTTCATATATGTATGTAAAGTCCTTTGATAAAGCAAATGTGACATATATACACAATGGAGTATTTTTTAGCCATTAAGAAATGAAATCATATAGCTTGCAGGAAAACAAATGGAACTGGAGATAATTGTGTTAAGCAAAATAAGCTGGAATCAGAAAAACAAGGGCCACATATTTCCCTTCATATGTGGAATTTTAAAAAATGACAAGAAAATAGAAGGGTGAGTATTAGGGAAGTGACAAGGGACCAGTGAGAGGAAGATAAATTGGTAAGTGTGGATAACGGGAATAAATATAATTAGTACACCTCTTTTGTAAATTTATGTATAATCTTATATGAAGGAGAGAAGTTCTTATATGTTATTCTCCACATGGTTCCTCCTCTGACCACATTTTCAATCCAATCCATCCCATAAAATGGCACTCATTGAACCCAATTACATATGTAAAAAGAAACACTATAGTTTTAGGAATCATTTGATGGTTGGTTATAATTTTTCTTCCACTGGTACCATATCTTTTGTTTCTTTAGCTTTCTTATCAGTCAAGCATCATCCTTAGCACTGGAAAAGCTGTGAGGAACGAAACAATGTGGCCCTGGTTTTCATGAATTGTTTAGTACCTCTGTTTCTTTCTCTTGTGAGGTCAGATTAGTAAATGACTTCAGAATTGTTTCTTCGGGAGAGACCTCAAAAGGAAACTCTATTTTCCATGCTATTTAATATAAGTAACCTGAAGGTCATTACTTTTCCATATGTTCTTACTATTGCATGGGATCAGACCCTAGGGGGGAAAAAAACAGAACTCTCACCTTTGGCAGAGTTGACAAAAATAAATAAATTCCAAAATAAATATTTTATACCTGAAATTGGCACACACATGTTTTCAAACAGTAAACATTAAACAGACAATGACTTCCATGCCTTAGGTTGACATATTTTATTTCAAAATCATGTTATGTTATACTATTGTGTTGATGTTGTTGTTTGTGCATGGGGATTGAACTCAGGGACTCACACTTGCTAGGCAAGTGCTCTACCATTGAGTCAGAGCCCAGTCTTTTTGCTTTCAGTTTGTCTCTCAAATAGGATCTCTTGCTAATTTTTCCAGAGCTGGCCTCAGATCACAATCCTCCCTCCTCTGCCTGCTGAGTAGCTGTCAATATAGAGTTGGCTGCCATGTCTATCAATATATTTGTTTTTATACCTAATTTCAGACTGGTACAGTATTTTCAATCTGCTTCTAAGATATTAGGGACTACATTTTTTGCAGATGAATAGTTTTAGATTTGAACAAAAAAATGAACTAAACACTAGTGATATCTTGAAGAGGACCATAGCATCTTGTGCAGGGATGTCCCCAAATCAGAAAGGAGTTAGCAGCAGCTTCCAGAACTCGTGGTGAAGCTCTTAATATTTTTTGGACGATGTATATCAGAGCTGTAAGCTCTTCCAGTCTACATAGGAGGGAATGTCTTTTCTCTTCCCACAAGTCCCTGTTGAGATGCCCAGCCCAGATATAGAAAAAGAATGACCTATGACATCCGCCATTTGTCTTCAATTTCCCACACATTCAACTACGTTCCCTACTATTTTTCCAGTGCCATACTGACATCATCTTCCACATGATGTCTTACACAGTTTCCCCTTAGGTTTGCTAATTGTCTTTCTCTGTTTATTCAAAACTTTTGACTCTCAAATGCACATCGCAAGCTTGTTTCCTCCACATATCCTTTCTGAAGCTATCCACTCCACTTCATCATCCTGTCTCTGATTTCCCATAGCAACAATTCCATATATTTGATGTACAATTACCTGCTTCTCTATGGTGTCTCTTTCCATTCTATCTTGTGGCAAAATACTGTGCTGTTATTAAAACTTACACATCAATGTATCTTTCTTACTCTACTATGAAAGAAATCCCTCCAATTCTTCAAATAAGACTCTAGGATACAGCCTGGCATTATGAATACTAACGTTGAATTCATGATTTCCAAGTATTTTGGATAGACAGTCCTTACTGTTTATGCCATGAACATGAAAGACAGGTACAAGTTTGCAAAGTCAAACTAAGAGCAGAATTAATCCATGCCTGATAGTTATTCATAAGCATAATAAAAGTCTATTGATATTATCCATAAGAAAGGACATATATTGAAAAAGTTACAGTGGGCCAACCATTTCCTACTCTGAATGAGTGAGGAATCTGAAGTTTAATAATTTTTAATTCACTTCTCTAAGTCATACAAGTAAAATAGGTTTAAAGACTTAAAATCAGGTGAAATTACTCTAAAATATTTGCTTCTCTTTAAAAGTAATTTTCTAGAGAACAAACATGTTGAACAGTAGAACACAGGACACTACAGATCCTGCTAACACTTCCATCCACTGACTCCGTTTACCTCAAGCTTGTTATATTGCTTGACATTAAAAAGTACCTGCTATAGCTCTAACATCCCAGAGAATGTTCATGATACTGGCTAACAGTTATGAATGGCCACATGGAGCACTGTTACTAATCCAACTTTGTAGGGGAAGAAACTAAGTAATGAATGGTCAACGAATTGCCTGCTCCAATTTGTCAGGCTAAGATCTTTCCACAATGTCACACACTCCTTCCAACAAATGTGTACTTTTCCTTCTCAAATGTCTTTCCTCAACCTTACCAGCTATTACCTCTCGCTGTGATTGAAGGTGTCTCTGCACAATCCAGATGATGCCAATGTAATAGTGTTAAAAGGTAAGGCCATCAAAAGGTTAGTAGGCCATAAGGATTCTTACCTCATGGATGGATTAGGTATCCCTATAAAAGGACTTGATGGAGGGAATTCTTCCCTTTTGTCTCCTGCCTTCTGCCAGCAGCATTCCTCCCCTCTGGAGGAAGCAGTGTTCAAGATTCATCTTGAAAGCAGAGAGACCAAGCTCTCAGTAGCCATGGCCTTGAGCTTAAACTTCCCAGACTCCAGACTCCAGGTTAATTAGATGTCATCTTCCTTACGTAGTTTCTATTGGACATGGTTTCTGCAAAGAACATGTTTTATTTGGTTGTATTTCAGTATATACCAATTCCATAAGAAAATAAGATTAAAAAATTATTCTGAAATTTCAATGTTGTACATTTAAATTTTAAGTTCTTTTACTGTTATTGTTATTGTTATTATAATTATATTTATTTTGGGAACAAAACCTGTGTCAGTCACAACTTAAAAATTTGAGTTAAAGCTGTGATGTACCTTTAAACATTACTAACATTTTATTCTGGGATATTTCTCCTTAGTGAAAAACAGTGGAAATTGGCACCAAACCAAACAGACTGATTCAGCAAGAAAGCAACTGGCAAACTCAGATGATTCTCCTTTATACTTTTAGGTTTTTCCTCTGTGAAAAACTATAGCAGGTCACAAAGAAACTGGGAACAAAAATGCTCATGCAAATTACATTTTATTTTCTAAGTGTCTTATGTTATCAATGCTGATTCTATAAGAATCAGCAGATATAGACATCTTTCATATATGTAAGTCATATAAGAAAGCCTTCTATTTTAAAGTATCACCTTTTGTGAGTTCCTTTATTTGTACAATTAAAAATTAAACCTTGCACATATGAGTCAATGGTTTGGCTAAATCATCATAGATAGATGACTTAAAAAAATAGAAACACTTTTATAAATAACAGGATTAAATTAAGTAAGAAATTCTGAGTACATTAAAATGCATTTATATGTTTCTTCTAAAAGTCAGAACCTTAAGCCACTAATCATCATGACTACATAAAACTCTTCAAATATTTTTACCAGCTCTTGGCTGAGATACAAGCACGACCTTTGTCTTCAATATAATGTACAGCAAACTGAAATGCATTGAGTCTAATAGCATACTAGCAGCAATACCAAATGAAATATATTTTACCATTTCACACTCAAAATAGTTTATTGTAGTAGATAAGGAAGCAAAAGCTAAGATTAACTTTTTCTAAGTCACAAATCTTATAAGTAAATTATCTGTCGATCCCCAAATCTAAGCCTACTATACCTACTAAATTTAGTATGAACTATTGGTATAGTAAGGAGACTATGATGTAACCTTTAGTGTTATTATTACTATTGTTATTATTGTTATTATTTAGATTTAGTGAGCATAAAGACTGAGTCTACAAAATTATTTTTATCATGTATTAGATATTTATTTATTTATTTAAATTTTATTTTATCACTTTTACATTTACTTATGTAAAATTATTTTTTAATATGACATTTGGAATGGGCACACATAATACGAATAAAATACAACCCTTCAAATCCTCAGTATCTATTTGCTACATGAACAATAATTGAAAATAAGATTATCTTAGTTAAGAATACCAGTATGATTGCCAAAAGAGACTTACAAATCAAGAAGCTAGATGAAATCCCAGTCTCAATCACACAAATAACTACTAATAGTTTTAAACATTTCCAAACAGGCATGTGAAATAGAGGCTAAAATTATAAAACCTTTCAAAGATACATACTTTTGTATGCTGGGAATTTTGCTTGTTTACTTTAGGCTTTTTGGGTTGTTTGTTCTTTTGGTATGGAAGGGTGTTGATAACATTAAGAGAATTTCAGATTAGTATTGAAAACACTAATACAGAAGAGAGGAATTTGTACCATGGGTCATGTACGAGAATGGTGCTATATATTTTTCTATCATACTACTGAAGAAAAATATCAGCTGGTCAAATTGTGAATAAGTAAGTCAAATAATGCTTTAAACATCAAAGTCATTTATAGCTTTTAAAAATAACAACTCAAAACCTCTCTACCAGAGAAAAAAATGCACTCATTTCCAAAATTCCTTCTAAAGAAAACATTTCAACTGTATATAAACTGAATATCACTTAATGCTTTGGCTAAGTTCTATTTAAATAATTTCCTTTTTAAATATACTTCCTTTGATAAAACTTTACCTTCTGAATAGATTTCACAGTAAAGTTATATGAAATATGAAATTTCAAAACCAAAATTCACTATGACATAAAGTGATATAAAATACTAAGGAATATCAAAGAAAAGGATGATAGAACGAATGCTTTTCATTGAAAAAATAGTTTTTTTATAGACTTAGATTGTTTACATTGCAAAAATTAATATTTTAAGCTAGAAAATCAATGTTATCTTAGTTTGGAAAGACTACTTGTTTTGTATACTTAAATGTTGAATATAAAATTTTTTTGTTTAAAAGCAAGATAAAAAGCAAATCCATAGGCAAGACTTTAAATCTAATTCTTTAACTTGAGGGTCAAATCTATGACAAGATATTTACAATTGTTACATGATAGCCTCAACAAAAGTGAATTCCCTTAACTCAGTAGCTATGATGTCACAGAAATGCCACTTTTCAAATCAATTTAGCATTGAATTTTTTACTACTGTACTTCAAATATTGGGAAATCTCTATACTGGGGCTGTTGTAGGGTAACAAAATGCAAAGAAAATGATCTATGGAGTCTGGTAGACTTGGTGGTGAAAGTCAAGCCTTCAACGTCCTACCAGTGTGAAACTGAACAAGTTCCAGACCACTTATGAACCTCCTTTTCTTGTCTACATAATAGAAATAATAACACCAACCTGTAAAACCCAACAAATGCAGTGGGAAGCCCATGGAGAATTAAATGAGTGACTACTTTAAAAGTTCATTGCAAAGTGCTATTGCTGTCTGTTGAGGTCCCCATGCTATGAAGGCATTTCATATATACCCTTGGAAAGTGTGACAACACTAACTCAGTCATCAGATTAATTCTTAGCCTGAAACTTTTTCCCCAAACCCTGCCATGAAATGAGATTTTATGTGCTAGTCTAGAAACTATTATAAGTATACAGTGTGCTCTGCGTTTGTATTTGGCATGTGTAGGTGGAGACAACTTCTGTATGCACCTTTGTGTCAAGTCAACTCAACATCTTGTGGTATTATGGAGAGAGTAAAGGAATGGACGCCATGATTGTGTATTGGTTAAGAAATATACACTCAAACACTGAGTTAACTGTATTCTAATCAAGCTACAAACATGTTTCAAATCATTTAAGTTTTATATAAACATCATATGTCATGTGAAATAATACAGGGTATATGCTTTTCAAACAGAATAAAATGGTTAAAATGACTTAAATATGATAGAACCATGGAAGTCAACATAAGATAGAATGCGATAAAATCAAAACAATTAATTACTGAGATAATATAAATCATTAAGCATATAGATAGAGAAACTCAATTTGCAATTGTTCATAGCTTCACCAAAATGCTTAGATTATCTGAGAAGATGAAAATCTCTGCAATGAACAGCAGCATCATTTGGTATTCATGATCTGTAAATAGTAAAGTAAGGAGGCTAAGAATTCAATAGGAGAGAGAAAAGTGGAGCCTGGGAAGCAACAGAAATTGTACAGTATTTAAGCTTTTCCATTCCACTTTTATGGTTTGTAGAATCTAAAGTAAGAAAAAGAAAAATGATGATTAGTGAAGACAAGAACTAAAAATATCAGTAATTTGGCAGTCAGAAATTTTATTTCTTTATTGGCTTAAGTCAAAGCAAAAGAGAGTTTTGCTGTACTGTTAGCATATATATGCTATGGACATAAATATCCCCAAGTGGAAAATATTCTTAAACATGGAATCTTGAACAAATAATCACAAAGATATTAAAGAATATATTAACTCATAATAATAAATTTAGAGAAGTACGCCTGACCTGGGGTTTGAGTTCTCTCTAAAATCATGTCAGATCAAAACCTAAAGTTATTGTTACACACAAAGTGATTACTTGAAATTTCAAATTTATCATAAATACAGAGTAAAGCTATTAGTCAGAATGTAAGTTGGGCTGGGATTTGTTGTACATTGAAATTGAACTACATTGCTATAAGAAATTCATTAGGAAAATGTAAGTCAAACTATAATGACTACCATCTCACTCTGGTTAAAATGGCTATTACCATGAAACCAAAAAATAACAGCTGTTGGTAAGGAAGTGAAGAAAAAGGAGATTTCTATGCTGTTGGTGGTATTGCAAATCAGCACAGCCACTATGTAGAATAGTATGGAGGTTGCTCATAAAGCTAGCAATAGAACTACTGTACGGTCCAGTCCTGGGTTTATATCCATAGAAAACAAAGTCAAGATACAAACGGGACACAATAAACCCATGTTTATTGTGGCATTAACACAATAGTTAAGAGATAGGATCAGGTTAGGTGCCCATCAATAAATGAATGGATAAAAAAATGTGGTACATATACAAATGGCATATTATTCAACCATAAAGAAGAAGGAGTTCCTGTAGTCACTTTCAACAAATTGATGGACCTAGAGCACAATACATTAAGCAAAGTAAGCAAGATACAGAAAGACAAGTACTGCTTGTTTCATCTCATACTTGGAAACTAAAATGCTGACTTGAATGCTGAATAGTGATTCTAGAGTTTGACAAGTGTATGGAGGGAGAAGGTGGAACAGGAGTATGGTTGGAAATGGTTAATGATTTCCACATGCATGTATGAAAATATCACACTAAACCTCATTAATATGTACAATTACATGTGTTAATAAAATATTCTACTAAATTGTCTTTTGCAGTAAAATGGAAAGGATAAAAAATGCAAAGTTCAATGTGATAATTTATTACATAAAACAAAGCACTCAAAATGACCCAATGTATGCACATGTGAATAAATGAATAATAAAAAAATATATATATACCTACACAAGTATAAAGAGCATAAATCTTAACAATAAACATTACAAAAATGGGAAAAATACATTGATACATGCAGAGGCAGTAGTGACAGAGAACTGCGGGAGGTTGCTTGGCTGCACTTTTGTCATCTCTATTTCAGACATCAAAGAACATGCAGGGCAGATCTCACTTACCCTTTCCATTACATTTTGCAGTCTTTTAATACCACTTTGTTCTTGGTTTTCAAGTTGAGATCAGTGTACAAAAGAGAACAGGGACTTAAGAAGGATACAGAGGAGAAATGAATGTGAACAAAAAATAGTTTCATATATAACTTACACTAGATGTTTTACTTTTGATTGTGTTGGTTTTATTAGAATAGAAACAACAAAGAAAAGGAAAATGATATATTTTAACAGTACCAACAGTTTACCTATTTTCACCTGTCTTCCTTACTATCTTTAGACTGAGGGAAAAATCTATGCAGATTGTCAGTAGCACTTGTTTTTACTGAGTAAACATCATTTGCAACATGAAGTACTTAAGTATTTCTGACATTAAATGGAGAAACAAATGCAATGCTTATACTGGGAAGTGAGTTAATTTCTTCATGCCATAGCACATAAGAGAGTGAGGATTACAAAAGGCTGAATAATTATAATCTCCTAAATACACAGTGCGCACATCATGGGTGCACAAAATGAACCTATGCACACCCACATCATTGCAAAACCATGAAACATGATTAGTGAGTGTTCACGATTTCTGTGATTGTGGATAACTTTCACATTTTACTTTACATATTTCAAATTTAATGTAGCTACACATTTTAGGAAAAGAAAATAAAATTAGGGTAGGGTGGTCCTGGAAGATAAAAATGACATTATTTAAATTAACAGTAGATATTCTGTTTAAATGGGCTGTCCACAAACTATTGCTCCCTTTGTTTTTCTTTAAATTTTTATTAGCATATATTAATTGTAAAAAAAGGAGATTTCACTGTGGCATTTCTGTACATGCAAATATTGTACTTTGATTAAGTTCATCCCCTGTATTACAGTTTCTTATCCCTTGCCCTTACCTCCCCTTTAAAAACAGTTTTTAGTGAGTTTCGTTCTATTTCTATAGATAGCTATGATCACCCTCCATCATCTCTTTCTTTCCCCCTTCCTTTTCCCTCTGATTCTCCCCTACAAACAGTCCCACTTTTACATTCTTGTCATATTTTTAATTAGGTCTAGATTCTGAATATGAACCTCTTTGTGAGCTTACCTTATTTTGCTTAATGTGAAGATCTTCAGTTCCACCCATTTTCCTGAAAATGGTCTGATTTCATTCTTCTTCACACAATGAAGTAATAATCATCTCCCTTTTTTCTGACCCCAGAGACATTTTTTAAAATTTTATCATTTTTACATTTACATTTTTACATTTATTCATATGTGTATACATTATTTGTATACACATCCCCTCTCCTTTCCCCCCATTCAACCTCCCACTTCCAGGCAGAATCTGTTCTGCCCTTTTGTTCTCCAATTTTGTTGAAGAGAAAACATAAGAGATAATAAGAAACTAGCATTTTGCTAGTTTGAGAGAAAGATAGCTAACAATTTTAACCTCAGAGAAGTTAAAAAACATTGAGCAAATTCTCATCTATTATAAAAAACTATCAGCGACTGAACTGTCATAGTGTACATAAAGTAGAAAAAAATCTATATTTCCAGTTTCAAGATTAGTTTATATGTTTTGTGAATAGTTGTTTTGCTTCATAATAGTAAACATAAACATGATTTCCCTTTACATAGGAGGTAGCATATTAAGAGAAAATTAAAACCTCGCTTTAGAAAACATTCATTGTGGACATTCTACTAGTCCTGCAATGAATGTTTTACTTCCCTTGAATTATGTAACCACCTTCAGGGGATTTGAAAATAGTTATTTCAGTAAAAGTGTACAGAGCTCCTGAACCTGCATGATTTCCCACAAGAAAAATTAAATCAGAATTATATAAGTGCAGCACATCACTGCAGATTCAGTTATTCTGGAGGCAATGCCTAGGAAGAAATAAGGCTGGCCTCAAGCTGTCCTGTCCTTTGTAACCTTCTAAATGATCACTTGGAATAAGATCACAAGTATGTCAACTATTCATGGCTTTGAAAAAATTTAAAAGGAAAATCGGTATAATATTGTAGCCAGACCCAAGCAGAAAAGAAAAATGCAGGAGAAAAACACAATAAGATCAAATAAGAGTGTTTTAATAGCATTTAATTTAGGCTTGGTCTTCAGTGAACCTAAGCAATATGGGGAACTGAACAAAATTTGGAGGACAGGGTTTGGGTTTTTCTGAGTGTGCAACCTATATCTAGTAAAGTATGTGTTTGGAAATTTCTCCTTTCCAAACAGAAATACTTGGAAGAAACTTTTAGAAGTCCTTTACAACTCTTAGAAGCCCTTATAATTACAATAATATTAATCACAAAGTAGTTTTCATTCTCCTTACTGTCTACACAGTATCCTGACATTTTCTGTTAAGCACTCAAAATAGTATGTAATTTTATCCATTCTTAATTTAGATTTTTTATACTTTATTTTTATTATTGGTGTATGGGGTTACATTGTGACATTTACAAAAGTTCTTACAATGTACCATAGTTGTAGACACCCTTTCCATCATTCTCCTTTATCCCCCCCATTCCCTGAAAAATTTCAACATGATTACATTTTCCTTTTCACATGAGTACATATTACCACCATGTTCATCCTCCTATACCCTTTCCTTGTATTCTCCCCTTCCCACTGATCTCACTCCAGACAGGACCTCTTTTGCCTTTCTGTTTTCTGTTTTTGTAAAAAAAATTGACATTTTTGTTCATTTAGGATAGCTATACAGGGTTTTTCATTGTGATATTTCCATGTACATAGGTATTATAACCCGAATTCATTCATCCCCTCTATTTTTCTCCTTTCTGTCTTAGTCTCCTTTTTATGGTGATTTCAACAGGCTTAAAATTTCCATATTCATTCTTGTACAAGAGGTACATGAGCCATATTCACCTTCTTAACATCCAATTTTATCCATTCTTAATATAGTTGTTTTTGCCATCCCCCCCATTTACAATAACACCCATATATTATGAATATTTATCATACCTTACTCTGCCTTGGGAACAAAGAGACAGCTAAGTATTTCTTTATTTAATAATGAGACAGATCCAGAGCTAATACACCAATAGCAGTGAAAAACTGAAATACCTATTCTTGAGAATGTATTTTAACACATGCCATAACTTATGAGTAGGCTCGTGATTCAACCCACCATTTCCATATTTAAAGAGCTTAGCTTAATAGGACATATTTTACAAACAAATATCTATGGCAGAAGTTCTTATAATATTCAAAGATTTGAAAGGGAGAAACAAAATTTTTTATCAATAGAGCAATGATTTCAAAAGGTAGTCTGAACCTTAGGATATTATGACTCCATGGCAATGATACTTCAAAATACTTATAAAATAATGAAATATTCAAAACATAATTGGTGAAATGAGAATTAAACCTTCACAGCTATAATTATTGTTATAATACATAGAAAAGCACCCATTTAGCCCATAAAGACATATTTAGCATATATATGAGACCTTGGGAGACCCCGTGTGTGTGTGTGTGTGTGTGTGTGTGTGTGTGCTGTACGCAGAGGGAGATTGTATAAAATAAGCATTGTGGACGTATGACATCTGCACTCCTCTGACTCCTTATTATGAAATGGGAAAAATGTAAAAATTGATTTTAAAATTAAATGAGTTAATTTCTGCTTAGAAAAATGCATGACAGATAGTATTGCACAAGTGTTAATTATTATAATCACCTAAATATATACATACATCATTATATGTACACAAAATGAGTGTCTGCAAACATACATCATAGCATCATAACAATGCTATGTAAAATGATCTTATCAGTGAGTATTCTTGATGTTTTTCTAACATGAGTCTAGAAGTTTGTCTAGAATGAGCAGGTATTGCTTTTATAATCAGAAATAAAATTTTTTCATTGTATTTAGGAATATATGAATTAACATAAGCCTATAACACTTGTATATATAATGCTTAGAACAATGCACGCACATGGTATACATTGTATGTGTGTTTATAATGTATACACATGTAAGTAAATGCAAAAGTGATAAAATAAAATAAACTGGAAATTGAGGAAATGGTTTTAGAAATTAATAATTAGAGAATATTCTGCCAAAGAGATTTTTGAGAAAGGAAGTTGAAGACAAAAATGAGAATTGTAAGAGATGACAATTGTGGTCAGGCAAGTTTATAACCCTCTTCAAATCTTCCATATACTTGATAGATTTGATTGAAAGAACAAGCACAAAGTGAAAGTTGGAAAACCTACATAGAGCAAAAATAACTTTTGATGAAGATCTGATACAGTTGAAGAAAATAGAATCAGGAATGAAATAAAGTTTCTTTGCATTCTAACCTTTGTAGGTTATGTATGTAAATATGGTACTAACAAAATCCATCAGATATCTGTTCACCTTCATTTTAGGTTCTTCTGTAAAAGCTTGAGTCTATAAAATTAAGTTTAAATTTTTTATTAATGCTGAATTAACATTTTAGATATCTTTTTAAAAGTATATTTTTAATTTTAGAAAACATACACACTAAAATTTCAGAACCTGTGGAAAACAAATTTTAGATTTTTTGGCTAGAATGAACCTTTGACTGCATGGCTTAAATGAATGAAGGTATTTATTTTTTATAATAGACATATTTTTAATAAATCTAAGAAATAAAGCTAATTGCTAAAACATGTCTTTAGACGTACCCAGGAGAATTTAATGGAATAAGGTGTAACTAAGGTAGAAAATTCAGTAGCACAGGTCAATTTTCATTCTGCCTTTTGCTATCTTTAAAAAGTTAAAAAAGCAGGTGAGGATGTACCTCAGTGGTCTCTTCAACAAAATTGGAGAAGCGGACAGAACAGGTTCCACCTGGAAGTGAGGGGAGTGGGAGAAGAGAGAGGAGACAGGGGAGGGAGTGGGATGAGGGGGAAGGGTGGAGAAATGGCCCAAACAATGTATGCACATATAAATAAATTTTAAAAAGAAAGAAAGCAAGCTTGCTTAACAAGTGCAAGGGACTGGGTTCAATCTCAGTACCAAAAAGAGAAAAAAACAGGAAAAAAAAATCCAAAAAACAAAAAACATGAAAAAGTTAAAGAAGCAATTCAGCAGCTTCCTTCTTTTCTCTTTCTTCTTTCTTTGGATTTCTTCCTTCCATCTCCTTCCCTCTCTCTTTTGTTTTTTTGTCTTTTCCTCTCCCTTTCCTCCCTCCCTTCCTTCCTTCCTTTTTTACCTTCTCTCCCAGTAATCACGTTCTGTTCTTTGTTACTTGCTGCTAAGCAGTAATTCTGTAATGTATAAAGGAGCACTGCCTATTATAATATAATTTCAGGTGCAATATAGAGATGAAAATAATATACAGGTCAGTGAGATATTAATTTTACAGTCAAAATTAAAAATGCTAACTGCCATGGCTCAAGTAGTGAGAACCTGCCTTGCAAGCATGAGGCCCTTAGTTCAATCCCCAGTGCTGCCAAAAACAAAACAAACAAAAATGCTAACTGCCAGCATCTAGCTTATATACCTGTAAATTTATCTGAATAACTTAGATCACTTTTAACTTAATATCAACATTTTTCAAAATGGGAGCCTCTGAAAGTGGAAGACACTTTCATACAAGTTAAATGCCATGACACTTTAAATTTTTGCTCCTTTAGTGTGTCAATTACATATATCATAAAGTGAATAGTCATCAAAATTTAATAACCATTAGTAAACATGGGGCATCAACTCTGCTTCTAGAAAAATGTCTGTGATTGAATCAATATGTTTGTCCTCACATTTTACTGTGTAAGCAAGTTTTACAGCCAGAGTTCCATAGTGTTCTTGACAGACACGGCAATAATAATGCTGAGATAATATTGCAAATTTTCAAGTAAAGAGCTGTATGAATATTCTATCAAAAGCTTCTTAATTTCAGTTCCTGTGTGCCTATTGATGATTTAAAAGTCAGAAATGTGAATTTCTGTAGTACAAAAGCACAAGATTAATATTAAATTATGGAAATACACTAAAAATGGAGATAATTTAAAATACAAAAATTATGAGAAATATTTTAGTCAACTGACATGATCTGTAGTTTCACCAATCTCGTCTATTTAAATAAAAATATATACATTATAATTGAAGCTATTAGACAGTCATAGCTATCGTAGCAGGAAAACACAAAAAATATTTAAGACAGCCAATGAGAAATGGAAATCTCCACAAAGGCATTTTCATAGTGTTGAGACATGCTGAACTAATTTATCAAGAAAATCAAGCAGAATGTGTAGACTTAGCTCAGTTTTAAGAAGATAACATATAATGAAGAGGTGTTCACAAATATGTAATATGTTGAATTGTAAACTAATAACTCAGTCTAAGTTCCTTATGTAACAATAGAATAGATTTGGGTATGAATAGTTATTTTATATTTGAGTGGAAAGTCAACATAGAATCCAAACGTCCCAGTACCCCGCCTGATTTGAGTTAGCTCAATGTGCAGCTCCACACACTCATCCTCGAATTCAAGGCCATCTCTCTTATCTTCAGAAATCACTGTGGGCACATATTCCTTGAACTATATCAAATGCCTGCTTTCACATTCTGAAAGCAGAATACAGAAATATGCTTCTATATGAAAATCTAGCAATGAGCTAATATATTGTAAATGATGGGGGTTAATATAAGAAGCAGTATTTAAAGGTCATAAGCCAATAGAAGTTCAATGTAAAGCTGATTTGTATGATAGATTAGATTAACATAATCTAATCTTCAGTATAAATTTGTATTATATGGCATCAATTGTATATGTGAATGTTCTTGTGTGTAAAAAAAAAAGACATTAGCCAAATCTTTATCTTCTATATGCCTGCTGTACCTTCACCCTTTTCAGCAATTTACACTTAATTTTTACACATTAAAAGAGTGGGAGCAATGAATATATGGATCTTATATTTTTGTATGTGCAAAAACATACAAAATGCTATCAAAAACATAGCGCCATTACAACTGTGATTGTGAGATATTTGTTATGCTGTAAAATACCAGTTAAATAATATTTAATACACCATGTGGTCATCCATGAGGCTGAATGAATTTGATTTTCATTTTCTTTGCACACCCTAAAATGAAGAAATAAACAATCAGAATATATTCCATTTTTTCATCTTCTCACTATGGAAATAAGAAAATATTTAGAAATGCATCAACTAAAAAAGAGAAGAGATTTTCTCATTCACAGTGAAGTCTGTCTTCCCTAAACTGGAATAAAAGGTAGGATAAGAAATTCTGTTCAGAAACTATATAAATCAAAATGTTAAATATTTCAGAGGTTATCTCTTAATTTTTTCAATACATACAGTGCACAAATGGGGTATTTTCTCTCTTGGAATTCCATCTTCTAAAATTTTAGGGCTTTCCTATGACTATATTCACTTTGCTTCTCAAACTTAAAAGTTGTACTAATGCTGGCATTGTGCTTCTTGACACAGAAGCAAAATGATGAGTATTGTGTGTGCATTTGCATAGACTATATAGACATATTTTCAATCTGAAGAGTGAACATTTCCAATAATTATTGACCATCAAGTATAGAAAAATTGGCAAGCTACCACTTAGTGTAATCATTTTTTGCTTATTCTGTACACAATTGTTGATTGCTCATTTTCTCCCCATAATTATCTGTTTAATATTAATATCAATAACTGTTTCTCATTTCCTACTCAAAATTCCTTTATTCAGGTTCTATGATAAAGTATTAGAGATAAAAAAATTAGCTGAAGAAGTGAAACTCTCTTTTTTCTTTAGTAGAAAACCTAATCCTTTTTCACTCAAGAAATTATTCCTTTAGGTGCAGTATGTTCCAGATAGTGCTCCAAGCATTGCTTACAAAGCAATGCGCAAGACCAATCACATCCTTGACATCTTGAAATCATGGAGGTTAGAGCGCTGTAAAGTGCACACACACACACACACACACACACACACACACCATATCATACATGCTAACTGCTATTCATAAATGCAGTGAAAACATTGCACTCTCAAAAAATTAAAACAAAGAAGACAATTGATACTTGGTTCTGTATACTGTTGTTTATTTAAAAAATAACATATACTGCCAGAGTTCAGTGTTTATCATGTGAACTTGGTTTTAAATATGTGAATCCTAAAATTTTTGAAGGACAAGTTCCTAAAAAATGATAGAAGCATTCTTGTGGTATATTTGACTTTAATAGAAAACACAATTCAGATGATATTTCCTTATGAATTAAGCTTATTACATTACTCTTTGCTATAAAATATTACACAATATCAGCAAATACAGCATAATATTCATGGAACAATGGATACTATGCTAATCGTCTTAGATTTCTGTACCTGCTGATGCTTCATGATGATAGAAGTGACTCCTTGTTTTGTCATTAAATGAAAGAAAATATCCACCATACCCTAAAAGATCATTTTTATTTATGACTTAACAATTTATGTATCTATCATGGACAACATGATGAGGGGTTTTGTTTGTGTGGTTGGTTAGTTTTGTCTTCTTGGTAGTACTGGGGTTTGAATTCAGTGCTTCACACTTCATAGACAGGAGCTCTACCATTTGAGTCATGCCTCCATTCCTTTTTGCTCTGGTTGTTTTGGAGATAGGGTCTTACTTTTTGCCTAGGCTGTTCTGGACAGCGATTCTCCTAATTCTATCTTACACCTCCTGTCATTGATGGGATGACAGGTATGTACCACCACACCTCTTCACCTTTGACATGGGTCTCCCATACCTCTTTTGTCAGGGCTGGCATGAAACTGTGATCCTTCTGCTTTCAATCTTCCAAATAGCTAAGATTACAGGCATGAGCCACCAGTACTCTGCCAAGATGTTTTGAAATAGTGGCTAGACTGCAGCTAGCTTGAAATTCACTCCCTTTTTTCTCTTCAATGTGAACATCAGTAGACTTTCACAAATTCCGTGAAGATTTCTGTTGGTGCGCTCATTTTTCAATGAGAGTATAAATAGAAAGATTCATGTGGAAAATGGTATCCTTATTATAATGAATTATCCATGTGTATGATGCTACTCTTCAAATATTTAGACACACTTAAAACCTCCAGGAAATTTCATAATCTCAAAAATGAAATTTTCACATCTGAATTATTCAAAATCATATTTGGAACTTTTGTTCTATGAATTTTAGATTATCAGATGGATTTTTATAATTTTATTTCTGGTCTTTTGACATCTTTAGGTTCACAGAAAACTTGAGAGAAGTTAGAGTAATTTCTCACATTGCTCCTCTCTCCATAAATGCATAGTCTTCCTCATTGTCATATCCTCCACCAAATGGATCTTTTGTTGTAATTGATAAGTCTACTTTGCAACATCATTGTGACAGAGTCCATAGATTACAACAGACTTCACTCTTGGTGTTTCACAATCTATGGCTTTAGAAAAATATAAAATGGGATGTGTACACCATTGTATCACACAGCGTAGTATGACCGCCTTAAAACTCCTGTGTGTTCCATTCATTCATTACAGCCCCTCAACCTCTGGACAACAGATCTTTCTACTGTCTCCAGTTTTGCTTTTTACAGATGTTCTATCATTGGAATCTTGTGGTACAATGACTTTTTATATTGACTTTCTTCACTTAATAATGTGCTCTTAAATTTCTTCCATATATTTTCATGATTCGATAACACATCTGTTTTTAGTTCTGCATAATATTAGCATTCCATTGTCTGGATATACTACAGTTTATTTACTCACTCATCTACCAGAGAGCATCTTGATTATTTCCATATTTAGGCAGTTATGAATAAAGCTGATCTAAGCATCCAAGCAGAGGTTTCTGTATAGTTATCAGCTTTCACCTCCTTTAATCAAATACCAAAGATCATGGTCAGAGTTCATGTGGTTAGACTATGCTTGGTTTTTATGAAAAATTGCCAAACACAGGTATGCAGGAGATAGAAATGGTAGGATCATGGTTCAAGGTCAGCCTGGGCCAAAAAATAAAACTACATACTAGATACAAATAATCTTTCAAAGTGATTATATTATTTTGCATTCCCACCAGAAATGAGGAAGTGTTCCCCAAACTCCATATCATTGTCAGCATTTGATGTTGTCGGATTTCTGTATTTGAAGCATTCTAATACCTGGTAACTGCTTTATTTTATATTTTCTGATGGCGTATGATTTTCAACATCTTTTCATATACTCGTCATTTCAGTAACTTCTTTGGTGGGCTTCCTGTTGGGATGCTTGACCCATTGGATTATGTTTGTGTTCTTATTGTTGAGTTTCAAGAATTTTGTGGTATTAGAAAGACTAGAAGACAGAGGCGGAAAATGCTCAGGCAAAACAAGGATAGGAGAACTCAGTGGAAACTTACAAAAGACACAGAGATGAAATAAAACAGGAGAGTCTTGAAACCTTTTGTCCAGGCCTCAGAATTACTGAGACAGATGAATGGCACGTGAGCCAGCCCCTGGTAGGGTGTCCTGTGCCTCCCTCTCCCCCCGCTCCGTGCACCAGACCTCAGGGTCATTGAACACATTGCACAGTGCCCCTGCAATGTCCATGTGCTGGCACAGATGTGCATCACCTGGATGGAACAATAGCACAGGACACAGCCAGCTTCCCTTTAACCAGAAAATGAAATCCTTTCAAAAATCACTAGACAAAAAACTCTAGTGGTCAACCTTTCTGAGACCCCTCCCATGTGTGTGGGAGATTTTCTACTCCTTTTCTTCTCTGCTTAAATAAATTCCAGCTTTTCCTTACCACTTAAATAAAACACTACTCTTTTCTCACTCTGCTGTCTGTGGCTTTTATTCTTTGACCACACAAGACAAAGTTCCCAGCAACTACTGAAGCACACATGAGACCAGAGTACCACCACACTGGTGTGTATGGAATAGTAGTTTTGATTTAATATGTCTCGCATAAGAATTTTGCAAGTATTTTCTCCAGGTCTGTGGCTTTTCTTATTATCTCTACATTGTCTTTCACAAAGCAGAAGTTTTGAACATTAACGAAATTCAGATTATCACTTGTATCTCTCATGATCACACTTTTGGTATTATACCTAAAAAGTTCTTGGCAAACTAAAGTTCATTTAGATTTTCTCCTGTATCTTCCAGGAATATTAAATTTTTATGTTTTACAGGTAGGTTTGTGATCCATATTGAGTTCAATTTTGTGAAAGTTAGAAGTCTGTGCTTATATGGATTTTTTTTGCATGTAGATATCCAATTGTTCCGCCATCATTTATTGAAAAGATGATCTTATCTTCATTGTATTACCATGCTCCTTTGCCACTGTTCAGTTGACTACAGCTTTATACATCTCTGTGATGGTTAATGCAATCATCAGCTTGGTTAGATTGAGAAGTGCCTATGAGATTAGTAAAGCACATATCTGGGTGTGGCTCTCATTTCCAAAGAGGATTAACCAGGGGAAATCACATCCCTGAACCTAAGTATCACAGTCCTGTATACTGAGGCAACCAGGTGGAGGAAAGGGGAAAAAGAGAAAGCCATATGGTGCAGGAATTCTCTCTCTCTGCTTGTTATTCTCTGTAATATGAGCTGCCCTGGTCCACCATGCTCTCCTACCATGATGATCTGAAACCTCAGAAACTGTGCCAAAGTAAATAATTTCCACCATTAAGTGGTCTTTCTCAGGTATTTGATATAGCAACAAAATAATAACTAATACAGTCTCCTTCCACATTCTGTTGGGTTCCATTCATTCATCTCTTATCAATACCACATTCTCTTGATTACTGTAGCCTTAGAGCATGTCTTCATATTAAGCAATATCACTCCTTGAGTTTTATTCTTTTCCTCAACTTTTGGTGGGCTATTTTAATTCTTTTGTCTCTGCATATAATCTTTAATACAAGTTTGTCAATATCCACACTATAATTTGCTGGGATCTTGATTGGGATGACAATGATTCTATACGTCAATTTGGGAAGAACTGTTATCTTGACATTATTTATTCTTTTTAATCTATGAACATGAATACCTCTCCTTTCACTCAGTTTTTATTTCTTTCATAAGAGTTTTATAGTTTCCTTCACATAAATCTTAAGTATATTTTGTTAGATTTACACCTATATGTTTTACTCTGGTATGCTAATATAAATGACATATTTTTAATTCAAACTTATTTATTCATTGCTAATATTAAACTTGCATCATGTCACTCTGCTGTAATTAGTTATTAGGTCCAGGATCTTTTTCTTTTCCTTGATTCATTTGGGTTTTTAACATAGACAATCATCTTATCTTGTAACCAAGACAGTTCATTTTTCCCTTGGCAATCTGTGGGTCTTCCTTTTTCCTTGCCTTGCCTTCTTCCTTCCATCTCATTCTCTTTCTTCAACATGTTTTAGCATACTGTATTAGTAAGCTTTTCCATTATAATTTTGGAAAACAATGGTGAGAAGGGGCTTCTTTGCTTTGTTTCTGATGTTAGTAGAAAAGCTGTTTATTTTACATTTAACTAATCTGTATATTGTCTTGGAATTCCTTTTGTCAGTATGAAATAAGTTTCTCACTTTTCTCCAACACTAATACCTTTCTTGCTTGCTTTCTTACTATACAATTTTTCTTTACTAAGGCATAGATGAACAGAAGAAGCAGTGCTCATCTTTGTGTTTATGCATTTCAGAATTAGGTTCAGTGCTTCCCATCAAGAAATATTTTTTTCATAATTTCAAGTAGAAATTCTAACTAAGTTAAGGAAGTTCTTTTGTGTTCCTAGTATTTGTCATGAGGAAGTGTCACTATTTTAAATAGTTTTATCACTTTTATGAAATAGATAATTATTCTCAGCTAATTGAAGTGGTGAAATAAATTATTACAGTTTCTGTGGAGAACCTTCTTTGCTTTATGAGAATAACACCCTATGGTTGTGTGAATGCTTGATGCAATTCTTAACTCCATTTACCAATAATATCATGAATATTTTTGTATGCATAATCATAGATTAATCCATAGCCTATTTTCTTATGCCATTCTCACCAAGTTTAAGTCTCAGTAATTTATTATGTCATATAATTTGATAGTAAAGTAATCTTTTAAGCTTTGCTGAAATATTTTTATACTTTACCTTTGTTATTGTTGTACTGAGGGAACATTGTGACATCTACAAAATTTCTTACAATATATCATAGTTGAATTCACTCTCTCCATCATTCTCCTTTATCTCACCTTCCCACGTTCCTGGTATAGTTTCAACAGGTCTTATTTTTCATTTTCATACACGACTATATAATATTTCCAACATATTCGACCTCTGACCCCCTTTCCTTACATCAGCCCACTGGTACTCAACCCCCAAACAGGGCCTGTTTTACCTTCCTGTTCTCCATTTTTGTAAAAATAAATAAATAAATAAATGAAATGACAGTTTTGCTTATTTAAGATAGCTCTACAGAGTTTCACTGTGACATTATCCATATATATATATATATATATATATATATATATATATATATATGAATTATAACCTGAATTGATTCGTCCCCTTGATTTTTCTCCTTACTACCTTAGTGTCTTGTGATAATTTCAACAGGTTTAAAATTTTTATATTCATTCTTGTATAGGAAGTACATGAACCACATTCACCTTCTTAACTTCCTTCTTTTACCCTCCTTCTCTCATATGTGACTCCCTTTAGTTT
The DNA here is from genome assembly GCF_047511655.1 of Castor canadensis. Classification (NCBI taxonomy): domain Eukaryota; kingdom Metazoa; phylum Chordata; class Mammalia; order Rodentia; family Castoridae; genus Castor; species Castor canadensis. The sequence goes on from NC_133389.1 coordinate 9,483,952, forward strand.
CACTAAAATATTTTTTAAATCTTTCTTAAGGTTTTGACAAAATTCACTTATGAAATGCAGTTATTAAAGTAGGTTTTCTTATTTCAAAGAAAAATATCAGTTTGATTTATGAATACAATACTTCCTAATAATTGGTCCATCAGAATACTTTTATTTTGGATAGAGTACTGGAAATTATTCTTTGGTAAATTTCAGCATTAACCTAAATTTGCAATGGTAATGGATTAAAGCTTTTCATGATTTTCACTTATGCTTTTTCAGTGTCATACTACATTAGCTGCATTGTGTTCTCAAATTTTTAAGTGATTTATTTAATGATATTCTCTCATTATCTTGGTCAATTTTGATGGTGCACTTTTGAAAATTTAGGAACCTACTGTTGCTATAGCTTTTCTTTCCCTTGTTCCACTCTGCTGGATAAGGGTTGAGTTTGGACCTGTTCATCCCCAGGTATCTGATACCCAGTGCCCACTGTCCACACTCAGATCCAGAGACATGCAGGTCTTTGGCTGCAGCTCTATTGCTGCTTTCTGTTCATGAGTTTTTTTGCAGTCAGTATGCTTTTTTATGTGACTGAGCACACCAGTGTTTCTTAATAACTTTTTAAGAATATGCTTTATCAGTCAGGAATTGGTGGTTCATATCTATAATCCTAGCTTTTTCAAGGTCAGCTCCCAAAAAGAGTTCTTGAGATCCCATCTTCAAAATAACCAGAGAAAAATGGACTGGAGGTGTTGCTCAAAAGGTACAATGCCTGCTTTCCAAGAGTAAAGCCCTGAGTTCAAGCCACAGTCTCACACAAAAATAAATGAATAAATAAAAAACTATATCTTTCACTGCTGTGTTTAGAGCCAAGAAGGTAAAACTTGGAATAATCTTACAGTATAATCTTAAGGATCTGCATCAATAATCAGACAAAAATAATGGGTATTAGATTTTAGTATCATGTATAAGAATTTTAATTATATTTAGTTTACATTTTTATTTAGTCAGAATTCTTAAAGGATTAGACATGTAATTAGACCAGAAAACTCTTGTGTTTTCCTAGGTTAATGGTGGTTCATAGACATCAATTTGGAAAATGTAATTTATTGTGATGAAACAATAACTCATTTAATGCTATCTAAGTGACCCATAAAAGTTAATGCAATTTTAGAAGTGTTTAATATAGTCCTAAAGAATATTTTGGAGAAAGTAGGTCACTCTGTAAGCAAAACTCTCTTCCCAAAAAATAGTAGTGATAAAAGTGATTCAGAAATCAGGACCAACTTAACTCAATAACTACTTAATTCAATTTTACAAGTTGTTTAATGCTTAAAGAAGTAAGAAACTGTGTTCTTGAATCATGTTTCATCTAATTTATTTTTTTAAAGTGCATTTTGATTCTTTGAAAATAATCACTATTATGATGAGCAGTATTAAAATTTTTACCTAAACATTCTAAAAATGCTTTCAAGTACACTTTCTTATTTCACTATCATCCCAACTCTGTGATGTAAACAGTGTAGACATGTTTGAAATCATACATATTTATATGACTAGAGAAACATATGCATACAGACTAAGGTAAAATGAAAATTTTACATTACATATGAGTCTTTCCATTAAAAATATTTCATTGTATATACTCAGCTGAATAGGAAGATTTTCTTTTCTCTTATGGTAATGAGATAGCCAATGGTCAAATTTGAATACTATATAGACATAATTCTTTAGTATAACTTTTTCAATATTAACTAAAAGAGAATATTTTTCATGTGCATGGATATTTAGTACCTATTTAATATTGTCTTCAATTTGGCTGGCATTCAAAGTTTCTTATTTGCCAAGCATATAAATGTAGGCTATTGACAATCATAGACACAAAGAAATAGGTCCAAAAGTACAGCTTAAGGAATTCTGATTATGTGAAGGCATCCCACAAAGGAATAGCATCCTTTACCATTCAATGAAATATAATATTTTTCATTACTTATTATAGTTTTGAGTGGTTTAGCCTTCAAAATTAATCACAAACTCAAGAAAATGCACATATCAATGTTTTAGAAACTTTTGGAAAGTTGAGCAAATTCCTGGTACAAGATATAAGTAAACAGTTAAATAGAATGTATGAATTATATTAACTACAAGGAGAATGTTTTGAAATGACAGCAATTGTCTGAAGTTAAATATTCCTTCTTGAGCTGTGTGACTTCCCTAACACGGAGTGATTTAAGTACACGTTATTTACTAGAAAGACCATTATATCTAAATGATGATTTGGGTTTCTTCTGCTTCCAATTCTGTAAAATTCTTTGAAAATTTTGATTCTCAAACCTCAAAGTGTTGGTTTTTACAATGCTTTCTTTCTGATGTTAAATGTGATATAGCATATTTTTTACTAATATGATGGGTCATTGTTTAATACATTATATGCCATTATACATACAACAGTTATTTTATGCCATGTACTAAACAGAAACATAGAGTGGAAATGAAACAGACAACAAACAAAAAACGCATGATTCCTGTGTCCATGATACTTACACGTGGTAGAAATTCAGAGGTGAAGAACATATACCTGTATATAAACAGGAACTTATATTTTGCTTTGTGACATGATTTAAGGTATCAGAGTGTTACAAGATTAAGGGTAAAGTTCTACATGATCAGTAAATGCCTCATCAAAAAAAGTAATAATTTAAGTTGTCATCTAAAGAAAGAGAAAGAAGTCAGGGGAAGAATGGTGAATACAGTCCTGATCATAAAACACAGATTGTGTTGTAGAATAGCTGTGGGCAAAGCTTTGCTGATTAGGTACATTAAAAAAGAACCAGTGTTGCAAAATCATAGATGGGAGCCAAGGAAATGCCTAGACCACTATTTGGAAGGGTTGCATTATCCTAAATTTTATAAGTCAACGTAAGGATTTCCAATATTCTAAATTTAATGAGAAGCTACTGAAGAGTTTTCAGTTGGAAATCCAATACAAGTTATGCTTCTAGAAACCATCATTTCATGGAGGGTAAGTACTAGAAATGGAGATATGAGGTAAGAGCTATTGTAGGGACTTAGGGAAGAGAGTGGATATCTGCACCCGAATAATTATCGAAAGATGGAGAGAAAGTTAAAATTTTAGAGCAGATTTAGTTGAATTTTCTGATTCACTAGGGAGGGACAGAAGTACGTATTAAGAGCATCATAGTTTCTGAACAAGACAAAGAGTTGATCTCAAAACTGTCCAACTGCTGGTGTGAGTTTGAAAGCCAAGTATACTGCAGAAGATGGTACTATTTGGAAGACAACAAAATGTCTATGATAAAATATCAAGAAGAAGCAGAGTATAATCATTAATAATAATAAAAATAGGACAGATAATTATAGAGGTAACAAACATAGTTAAATTTATTTGAATTAAGAGTCTCAGAAGAAGAGAATGAGAATATTAGAAAATAGGAATAAAGGTTTGGAATTTTTTACGTCTAATGAAAGTATCATTCCAAAGATTCAGGACAGTTAGCAAAACCCAACCATGACAAATAGAAAAAAATGAAATAGAAAATCTAGGCACATCATAGACAGATAGCTAAAACAAAATGAAAGAACAAAATAAAATGTTACTAGAGGTGATCTGAGGAAAATTAAAAAGTAACTGATTAAAATTTTGAAAAGATGAAAATGGAGTGATAAAGAAAAATGTCAGATGGAAAGAATATCAATTGGCAGACCTAAATTAAAACACATCAATAACTGTAATATTTGTAAAAGTATTAAGTCATCTAAAGTTAAATAAAAGCCTTTTGTACAGATAATGGATGCAGACTGAAATACATGCTGCTTACAAAAATAAAAATGCCAACGAAACACTTCAAGTGTAAATGAAACCAGTAGATTAAAGTAAAATATAATCGTTCAAACACTAAAGAAAGAAAATCAACTGATTGTTCTACTTCTAATAATGACAAAGGAGTTTAATTCTAATGTGGTACCCACTGATCACATGAGAATACTGGGCAACTGCAATTCAGTTAGTACAAATGGTGGACGTGATACTCTGTGTGTAAAATAAACACATATACATAATTAAAATACCTCATTTAAAATATTTATTCCATAATGACAATAGTAATATATCAGAAACATTAAGCTAAATAAAATCTATTCATTTTTAAGTAATTTTATTTTATTATTGCACTGGCTAAGGATACATTGTAGCATTTACAAAGGTTCTTACAATATATCAAATGTATCATTGCCCTTGCTCATGTGATTTAGATCTATGACTCATGCTGCATTTCTATTACATAGTGCTGTTTGAATCTTTAATTTTAGGGCTGGAAATTGAACAAAAGATATAACAAGTGTTTTTCTGGTCACCTCTTTTTCAGCTCAACTTCTTCAATAAGACAAGTCCACAATCTAATCCACTGCATAAAACACAGGGCAAGTCTTAGAAATTAAAGAAAATTCTGCACATTGAACAACTTTTTCTGTTTTTGTTTCAAAAATAACTGTGCACTATTTATTATCAAATATTCTATACTACAAGGCACACAATTAAATCCCTGGCAATATTTAATTGATCAATAGCAACCACAGTACACTTCTACTGCATAAACCACTGGAAAAACTTGGTAGCAATTCACTGCCTTTGTGTGATATTTACACATGGATGGTTGTAAAAAACTCACAAAACTGATCTGGAGTATTATATGATAAACATAGAAACAGTGATTTAAAGCAAACTACACCAAGACCAATGAGAAACCTTTAGCAAGTATGTTCTGAAGTCAAGTATTTATGCCATATATCCTGAAATAGTTTATTTTCTTTTTCTCCCTTGTCAAGAGTTCCTGTCAGAACAGGAGGAGAAAATTACTTTGGCAGGAAAGGATAGAGAGCAAAGGTGGGAAGTGGAAACTATTCATGTGGCGATATGGAAGCTGTCAACCAAATGAAGTGCACTCTTCTGAAATGCAGGGCAAAGAAAAATTAGAAGTAGTACAGAACATAGAGAAAGTAGGAAAGAATGTGGGTCAGGACAAGAGAGGTTGAGGCAAGGTCCTATGTGGTGCTGAGCTGGGCTCCAGTGCCTTGCCACTTTCTAACAGGAACACTGTACTCTATCATTCTCCCCATCTCCCCCAAAAATGTTGCAGCATAATATAATCTAGTTCTGCTGAGGTATTTTAATGCTTTACAATGTTTAATATGCATTTGAATATGAAGGCATAACAAAGCATTTCAAAGATGATTAACACAGTGCTATTAAATTGTAGATTCCTTTGCTTCAATATCAATACATGGAACAACTTCATTCTTAGCCCGTTCCTAAGACTCACTGTCTAAATCATAATGGTAGCCTTCACTTTTGCTAGAAATTTAATCTGATCATTTTTTCTCTATTCCATTTAGATCAACTATTATGAATGATATAAATTTTCAAAAATGAATCTATAATAATGTGGGCTTGTGATCTGAGGATCTCCTCCTACAAGAAAAAGTAAATTAAAAAAAGAGTTAACAGAAAATAAAAAAGAGGAAGACCCTTGATCAAAGAAAAGCATTGTGTCAGAAAGAATATTGAATTTAAATGCTTCATCAAATGAAATTTGAAGACCATACAGATTGAATGTGCTTTTCAGAATTATATTAAGGTTATCAACTATATATGTACTTTGGGGTTATATTCTTTTCATATTCAGAGTTAAAGACTAGAGCTAAATTTAGCTCTCTAAAAAAGAGAAAAAGATACTTCCATTCCAAGAGGCAAATGGTAGACTGATGACAGATGTCGCTTCTGTAATGCTAAGAGTGGGCTGATGCTTTGTGAGGCAAAATTTTGTGAATTGGGAGTTCTGTGCAATCCAAGATGTTTTTCATGTGTGAAAGCATCAGTACCTCCTTATAATTTTGGAAGAAAATTTCTAAAATATATGTACCAGATTATTAAAAAAAGGAACCAGTATAAATTTCAATAATAGGAAAAAATGAGGTCAAAATGTCAAAAAAAAAGCCTTTAAAATAATTGAAAGTATTCAAATGTACTTTGATTTTCAAAATAAAAGGACTAAAAGCATTTTAACACATGTATAATTGATAAGTACTATACCTGGTTCTGATGTCTACTAAATAATTTAATAAATATGAGTTGGAAGTGTGACTGTTATGAAATGTTCAGGTATAAATGGATTGCGACTATTTTTGCTTGGATGCAAGTAGAAAAAACATACTGATAAGGACCTGTAACACATACGTAAGCACATACCCACACAAATAACCTCTAATCCCCTAAGAAATAACAATGATTTGAGAAGTTCAGAATATGTAAATGATGGTATAGCTAGTATTTGTTTACTTTTCATACACATAAAATGGTTAATCATTGATTTCAAACTAAATCATAGCAGTTACAAACTGAAAATCAATAAAATTAGATGTCTTTAGTAACACTACAAGTTTTTATCTCAAGTTCGCAAGTTTTGATTCAAGTAGTTTGGAAGAGCAGGAAAAAGAAAGGCATATAACTCAGATGAACAATTCTTCATAAAAAGGGATATTTAGCATGGAATCTCATGTTTTATATTAGTGACAGAGATGTAACTAAAATATTCAAGGTTTTTAAAATAACTTAAGTGACCTTTTGTAGAAAGAAAATCAAGATGCATAAATCCTAAACCAAAACCAGAGGGTAAAATGTAACAGCATAAAATGATGTGTACAGAAAATACACAATGCACAGACAACATGAAGACAGCAAAAGCAATAAAGAAGGAAATCACATTAATTTTTTATTTATGACATTATTGTTAATATTTTAAGCTCTTTTATAAAAGATAAACTCTCAGGGTGATTTAAAATGAAACCCATTTATATTTTGCATGAAAGTCACCTCAAGGGGATGGAATGACAAATTCAGGACCTATGGGCCAACTTTTCACAAAACTTCTGTAAAGAATTTAAGAAGTCTCCAAAATTCTTAAAGTATATGTGGAAAAGAAGCCCATTCGAGAAAAAAGCGTGCAAACAAGTAAGCAAGGATGATTGTGACAGAGAAAAATGAGATTCACTAGCCAGTCCTGGGTGAAGGCAAAGATAAAGTCCTGACAACAGGAAAGGTTCAGAACATTCAACAGGAAGTTGTGAGTGGGAGAAAAGAGAAAGCACAGAGAATAAAATAAAAGTTGATATTTGTTTATCTTCAAAGAGGTCAAAAGGGACACTGAAGCCATAAGATGTAAAGATTATATTTTAATCAGAAGAGAATAAGAAAATGCTCAAATTGAAAATTTTAATTTGTATAATGTGATTTTCATTAAATTACTTGTAATATAATATTACAAACAAGTAATTAAGCATAAATGATTGAAAACAAGCAATTTAGAAATAAGGAGCATGTGAATATGATCAAAGCACATCTATATGCATGCTTGGAAATATCACATGCATACCATTTATACAATTAATATACACAAATATATACATACATATGTGTATTAATAAGAATTGGTGGTAAATAGAAATTTCAAATGATAGAGCTGATTGTTTATTTTGCATTAATTTACTGAGTAATCAAGTCTGAAGGAAGTAAATTGAAGAACAAATAGAAAACTATGCAAATCAGAACATTTTATTATAGTACACTAATAGATGCTGCAATAAACAATCTTAACATTCAAATGAAAATATAACATTATTTAACCAAAACTTAGTATGAAAAATATTGGGAGGATAAGACAGGAGAAGAGTGGTGGAGTTTTGGGTTGGGAGAGTTAAATTTTCCCCAGCTATAAAAAGTTGTCAAGACGTGAAATAAAGTGAGTAGTAGGAAAAGCCTTTAATGAAGAGCATGATGGTATTTAGCAGGAAAAGTACTTAATATGTTAAATGCAGTCTCCTACAGAGAATGATCCTGTTATGGTTTGGATATGAAGAATGTCCCCAAAAGGCTCACCTGTTGCAGTCTTGGTTCCCAATGCAGCCATCTTCAGAGATAGGACTTAAAAGTTAATTCCTAAACTCTCACTTTACCAGTGAATTAATCCATTGATGGACTCATAATTTGATGGCATTATTGGAAGGTGGTGGATATCAAGAGGTGGGACCTGGTGCACTCTCTCTCTCTCTCTCTCTCTCTCTGTCACCCTCTCTCCCTCTTCCTCTTCCTCTCTCCCTCTCTCTTCTCTCTCTCTCTTCCCCCTTTCTCTCATCTTTCCCTTCTCTCTTCTCCCTCTTCCTGTCTCTCCCCTTCCTCTCCTTCTCCATCTCCCTCTCCCCTCCCTCTCTCATTCTTTCTCTCCCTTTTCCTCTCTTTCCTCTCTCCCTCCCCTCCTCTATCTCTCTACTTCCATGAGTTGAGCAGCCTCCCCCCAAACTCCCATTTCTACATGTTCTTCCTTACCTCAGGCCCAAAGTGGTCCTAGCTACCACGTGGGCTGAAACCAATAGCCAAAATGATCTTTCTTCTTTTAACTTGTTGCTTTCAAGTATTTGTCATAGCAATTTAAAACTGAATAACTCAGAACCTTTGATTTAAATAATATAACTTTTACATTTTTATGTGGTCAACTATATTATGCTTTGCAGCATCTGAGATTTCTTTATTTTTAAAAGCATCTTTTGTAATAGTGACAAATAGCATTACATTTCCATAAAATATTCTCATAGTTTTCTTTTTTTAAAAAAATGATATCTCTTTGACCTGCTTTCTAAATTTTGAATAGTTTGGTATCGATAATAAAAATATTTTATCTAATTTCACAAATTTATTTTTAGTGCTTCTAATTTAAATAAATTCAAGTGAAGGAGTCGCAAGTCATTCACTCTTCTCAAAATCTTAATTTCACTATGATGCAATGAGGAACAATGTAAAATTTAGTATTTAATATTTTAAACACAATTTACAGATGATATAAATATCAAAGATCATTGTCAGTGGCCATGTAGGATTTGACTAAATTAACAGATATTATACACTTTATTTTTAATTTATGTAGCTTCACAAATTTTTTATTTTAAAAATATAAAGGGAATTTTCAGGGCTGTGGATATAGTTCAATTAGAGCGTATGCTTAGCATATGTGAAGCTCTATGTTCAGTTCCCATCATTGCAAAGTAAATAATTAAAAGAGAGGAGAGAGGACTTTTTAAAAAGAGAGATAAAGGGAATTTCATGCAAGGGGAATTACTAGTCCTTTCTAAGTTAAAGGCAAAACTACGGTAATCAGTAGAATACTATACAATTTTCTCACATTGATGAACTGCCAGAAGAATAATATATGGCTAAAATCTATTTCATTTTTATTTTCCTCCTAGATCTCTTCCAATATTTCAGATTAAGGCATTTGACAACGTTGCCAAACCATTGCATCACAATATTTAATATCCAAGCACAACATTATACTAAAATTAATCCCATCAACAGTGAACCTTGGCAACATGAAGTGTATAGTGCTATTATGAAAGCACTTATGTTTTTAAATTCTGATATTTATATATATGTTTGCATATATTAATTATAATTATATTATAATTAAATTATAATAATTATTTTAAAAATTATTAGTTGTAAAAATTTAAGGGGTACCATATGGTAATTCAATGCACATGCATAGTGAAATTAACATTTCCATCTCCCTGAAGATTGTTTGAACTTTTGATTAATACATAAAAATTTATTCATATCTATGAACTTTAATGTGACATTTCAATACATGTAAAGGTTATGTAGTGATCAATCATGGTAATAAGTGATTCCATTTCCTTATCATCATGTTCCAAGCCTTTGAGCTCCTATCTTCTAGGTATTTATATATATTATACATATGTATATGTACACACATGAATGCAAACATATAACACATACATTATAAGTTATTATGAAATATAGTCACTGCACTGTTCTGTGTTTGGGTACCAGTCATGCAACCCTCATTATCTTCTCTTAGCCTAGCCACTTTCAAATTGTAGTAATCATATTATGTAGGCCAATTGCTCTTTTCTGAAACATCTACATATGAGGGAGCACATGTGCAATTTGTCTTTCTGGATATGAGTTATTTCACTCAACAAAGATCCAAACATCTCCATCCAAGTTTTGGCAAATGATACTGTATCATTTTTTTAATGACTGAACAACATTTCATTGTGCATTTAACATTTTTAAATCGATTTATCTGTTGACAGACACCTAGGTTGATTCCATATCCTGGCTATTGTGAGTAGTATAGCAACAAACACTGGTGTGCAGGTGTCTCTAAAGTATACTGTTATCATTTCCTTTGGACATATTCCTAGTAGCAGGATAGCTGTATCATGCAGTTATATTTTCAGCTTCCTGAGAAACCTTCATGCTTCCTTCATAATGTTTGTACTAATTTACATTCCTACAGCTTGTGAGAGTCCCCTTTTTTCCAGGTCCTCAACAGTATTTCTTATTTTCTTGTTTGTTTTTTCTTTTGATAATAGCCAGTCTCACTTGGATGAGATGATATTTCACTATGGTTTTGGCTTTCATTTTTTCCTGACAGTTAAAGAAAGTAAGCATTTTTCATAAATTCATTGGCCATTTGTTAAATTTCTGTTCCTAAATGTTACTTTACACTTTTTAATGCTTTTATGAATCTCTAAAGCAAGAAACACCAAGTTATCTGAGCATTAGCCAAGGTATTTGTTAAGCCACCTCTTAGTCTCCAATTATTTATGGTAACTATCACTGGTTTTGATAATATTATTGAAAAAAAACACCAGTTTATAATATGAATCACTGACTTAGTGGGGTTCCTGATATTGTTTTCACACTTAGCCTTCATGTGAAATAAGTCCTGCCATTCATATATTTTCAGCAATTATCTCATGTTTTCTTACTAATATCTGAACCATATCTTGGCTTGATAAGGAGGCACTGTGGTGTGTGCCATGTGTGTGCGTGCTTTGTAGCCACCAAATTACCAGTCCTTTCCTACATGTGTCAGATTCTGTGAACATTACTCTGTCACATGACAGCAGGTCTCACCTGATCAAAAGTTCAACTAAAGCAGTCACTTCTTAAAAGCTACATTGAAGATAAGAGAACTTTGTCCAAAGTATGCTTCATACCTAGGGAATTAGGTTTATTAAACACATATAAAAGAGTTGTATTTCCATTTTACCCTGAGTTATCATCCAATCCTTCACAGAGACTAAGTAATTGGCCTAAAAACAAACTGATATAATCTGCTATTATGAAACTGAATTAATATCGAAGAAGGTATAGCAACCTATTCATCCACAAAGTACAATTTGTAGAGTTGAGTGATATCTCATTCTTTATCCCAAGTTTTAGCTTAATGTTAAAAGTTCGTACTTTTAAATTTTGTTATATTCTTCTACTAGGTTATCTCTTGCCACAAAAGATTGCCTGACATCTTTCCCTGAATTTTTTTTATTACTTTGACTTTAATAGTCAAATTGAAACAGCTGTTAACATTACCAAATCTCAGTTCTTTCTATTATTTGTTTGTGGAAACTAGTCTTGCACCTAAGCATCATTGCCACTCTTTTAAAGATCTTATTTTCATTTTTGGAACCAAAAAACAGAAAAGTGTGATCAATTTCAACATTAAAGAAATACATACTGATTTTTTAAGAAAAATTATTGGATATATTCGTTGTACAGGGGGGGATTTATGACAATTCCAAATAGGCTTATATTATAAATTGGTTATATCACCCCTGCCATTTTCCCCCTCGGCTCCTTCCCTGCCCCATTTCAAGCAATTGAAAGAGGTTTTATTGTTCTATTTCATACAAGTATATGAAGTCCATCAACCATATCTCTGCACCTTAATATCCTTCATTCACTCTCTCCCTGCCACATGTATCCCCCTACACACACTGTACTAATTTTACAGTCCTGTCTTTCATTATTAATTTCTAAGTCAATGCTCAAAGGGATTTCTTGATGTATCCCTGCTGTGCTTATACTTTACTTTGGTTCATTGAACCCTTCCCTTCCACCTCTACTTTTTCAACAGCTTTCAATACATATTGTTATAACCTCTACTTTCACAGATGTTATGTTTTACAATACTGTTCATGCTCTGTCTTTTCTTCCTTTCCTTCCTTCTTCAAGTGCCATAGAGCAGTTCCACAATTACAAACATATTCTAAGTATGAGTTTGTATGAAATCATATTTGTTTTTATGTATATGTTTATCTTTTGGATCTATCTTCCACATATGAGAGAAAATATGCAGCCTTTGTCCTTCTGAATCTGGATTACTTCACTAATCCAATCTTCCAATTGCATCCATTTATTTACCTTCAAACCCCATGGTGTCATTCTTCCTAATGGCTGAGTAAAACTCCATTGTATATGTAACCAAATTTGAAAAGGCTGGTGAATATGTGACATTGAAAGACATTTTATTGCTGTTTTTTTATCTTTAATCTATTCTTAATTTGAACCTCAAAGTGATCATGAAATATTTTGATCTTCATAAAAATGACATAATTGACATATACCCATTTATGGATGTGAGATTATGACAATAACAGGTATTGCTATCTTCTTTTTGAATATAAGAACACAGACACATCAAAAGATTAAATGAACCTAGTAAGGGTAACTCAAGCCTGTAATCCTAGCTACTTGGGAGGCTGAAATGGGAGGATCACAGGCAGCCCAGCTCAGGGAAAAAAAGGTCAGGAGACCCCATTTCTAGGGATGAAAATTTGGGTGGGGCATGCACATATCATTCCAGTTACTAGCAGGAAGTCTAACATAGGAGAATCACAGTGGACACCAGCTTAGGCAAAAAGCTAGAATCCTCTCCCCAAATAACCAGAGCACAAAGTGCTGGAGGCATAGCTCAAGTGGTAGGACACCTGGATAGCAAGCTGGAAGCCCTGAGTTCAAACCCCAATACTGTCCCACCAAAAAAGATTAAACGATTTAATGAACTGTCTTCCTTATGCTTGGTGGTTTCCAAACTCTCCCTTCTATAAACACAGTATGTCAATGAAAGATATGGTCATTTCTAATCCGCAAAATGCACATGAGATGCAAATCATGTACTGATTGAAGCCATTGTTAGCATAATGGATGCTAACTTCTACCTCCTGAAAGAGGTAAGATTGTGTGATCACCCAGAGAAAAGAGATGAGGTCCATTGTAAACACTATACTTGTATCTTAGCATTCCTTTCTCATACCATTATGTCACATTTTGTGAGTATTCTTTAATATTTTTCCTAACAAACTACATTCTGTTCCGTTTGGAACATTTTTTAGCTCTCTCCTAACATAAAATAATTTAGAATTATAGACTTACTATTTCTGGTTCTTTATCCAAGTCATCAATGTGGTTGTTGAGTAGCTTACTTAGGCAAAACCTTCCAGCCTTCTTGTGCTATAGATTGTTGCCTTGCCCCAATAATTATGGCTCAAGTTAGCCTCAGCAGTATCTTCCTCCAGTAGAATGCATTCAACTTTGAGATATGTTCTTCTTGTGAATAGATCTTCACAGAACCAAATAAGAACATAATTATTTTAAATATAGAAATGGCCCTCCTATTTAAATTTCCCAAGCCATTATGTCAAAAATAATTATGTTGGTCTGGTAGAGTTTTCTTTTGAAAAAGTCTCTTTATTGTTTGCTAGTTTTTGGTTGAATGTAGAGTATGTAAAAATATGGAACATATCTCCTAAAAAGTACTCTCGTCTAAATGGAGGAATCAACTTCAATGATAGATCTTTTCAAATGTCTCTGTATTATTTATGGCCATGAATGAACATAAAATTTAGCTTTCACATAAAATTATAAGGACCAGATAATTTGGAAGTGATTTCAGGAGATAGTACACGCTCCACAAAAGTATAAAATGAAAAGGCATCTGCACACCCATGTTTATTGCAGCATTATTCACAATAGCTAAGCTATGGGAACAGCCAAGATGCCACACTACTGACAAATGAATTTAGAAAATGTGGTATTTATACACAGTGGAATTTTATTCAGCCACAAAGAAGAATGAAATCTTGTTATTCACTGGTAAATGGATGGAACTGAAGAACATCATCTTAGATGAAGTTAGCCAGGCTCAGAAAGCCAAAGGCAACATGTTTTCTTTCATATGTGGAATATAGTCCTAATACAAATATAAGCAATATTATGAAAAACAGGTCATACTAAAGGAAGGTCACCTATGAGAGAGGGATGGCAAAAAAAGGAAGATCAGAAGGTGAATATGTACTCTCTATACAAGAATGAATATAGAATTTTTAAACCTGTTGAAATCACCATAAGAAGGGGACTAAGGTAGAAAGCAGAAAAACAAAGGAGATAAAGCAATTTGGGCTAAAGGAGGCTATGGGAGTGTATAGGAGAATAGGGTATTGAAGTGTAAGATATAGGAGGGTGAACATTGTACAAATACTGTGTACACATGCATGTAAATGGAAAAATGAGACCTGTTAAGCTGTTCCAGGAATGTGGGGAAGGGGGTAAAGAATAAGGAAGGGGGTGAGTTCAACTATGTTATTTTGTAAGAAGTTTTGTAAATGTCATGAGATATCCCAACACAACAAAAATAAAAACAAGAATTAAGTGATTTTAAGTATATTAATATATACATGTATATAAAATGAGAGAAGAAATATAGTGTGGTTTTTAGCAACAGGTCATGTTAGCAAAATAAACCTGTACTAAAATCAGAAATGGCCATTCCTAAGCCTTCCACTCCATTTTGTGTGATTTAGCCAAGTTCAGCCCCAGTCAGGAAAGTTGCATACCTGTCAGTGTCAGAATGCTCTGGCCGTTGTCTTATTTCCCACACCAATCAAAATCAGATTCTGATTCCTGGAGGTAAGTTGGGGCAAGGCCAGGCCAGGCCAAAACACTAAAGGACTCTGCATTTTGTAGAAAAATGTGGACAGCATATGTACCAGGCTCTACACTAATCAGGATTTGGAGATAATACAGAATTGTCAATAGTCTAATCAACTAATATTTCTTTACTTGCATTCATCTTTATTGTTCTGTATAAGCATTAGGTAATAAGAATGGAATTATTGAAAACACTGGAGTAAAAGAGACAAGCTATTTTCAGCATATGTACATCTTTCCCATAAACCTGGACACATTGCAACTAAACATTTCCTCTTTGCAATGCACTTTTCTTTAGGTTTATCAATACAGAGTTATGCTACTTATATTTTAAAATGTGTGTATTGAGAAGTTAGTTGATATAACAACTAAATAATTTTTAAGTGGACATTTCAAAACATGTTGGGGACTTCTTTTATGTGGTAAGAAATATTAATGAATATTAATTCTATCTAAGTTAAAGAAGATATTTAGATTCCATTTCCTTTTATATTTGGAGTTTTCTAGTATATATAATGCTAATGATTTTCTCTAAAATGACAAATGAGAACATTTAAAGCTCAAATTTTATCTGTTAATTTTACTGGCTAATGTCTATATTTTCATACCATAATGTCTCTCTGACATTTTAAAGACTAATATATGTGTAAAGTATATAATGTTAGGATTGTTATAAAATGGTGTTTCAAGGAAATGTGAATAATTTTTGAGATATTTCAACAAAAGGGAAGAAAACATACCCCATAAAAGGCTAATTGTTTAAGTAGCTGAAGTGAGAGTCAAACATCATTATGATTTAAAGTTTTGTTTTACGGCATTGCTAAGATTTCTTTAAAAGTTTATTTTCCTTCTGCACAGAAATGTTGCTTTCTAAATGTACTTGCTCTGAAGGATATTACTGCTGCAATAGTAGATGGATGTGAATAAGTTAATAGTTGTTCAAATACGTATTAATGCCAGGTGCTATTATTAGACTATTTACGTACATTATTTCTTTCAGTATTTGAGGAATGCTATACACTTTTATTGTGAGTAACACATTCAAGATCACAAGATAAATCCTATCTACTAATTTAGCAAGGGGAATATGTGTAGAAGTAAAAGGCAATCAAAAGTCTTCCTGAACAATTCACATAATGTGATCAAAATAAAAAGCAATAGAATTTGCAAAAATGGGAAAGAGATCACACGCAAATACGTACACACACACACTCTCTCTCTCTCTCTCTCTCACACACACACAAACCCTCCATCCTTATTTTTCCATGAACAATAGCTTTTCATTAAGGTTTGAGTTGTTTTCCACATGATCACATGGGTCCACATGGGTCACAATGGGTACTATACAGCGACTCCTTCTTTGGACCAGAATTTGGTGCATATTGTCACGTGGTACACTGTTTGCAGGAATGGACGCCAACACCTTGTATGGTGTCTCTCTATGTGCACATGGATTCTGTAAAGCCATAGGGTCCGTGTGTTAAATGTAGGATGGAACCTGCTTTGATCAGAAGCACCTGGAGGAAGTAGCAATGTTGTACCTTCTCAAAAATCCTCTTGGAAGCTACATGTGAAGAAAATCCATGTGCAAAATCATTGAGACAAATCCTCCATTATGTACAAACCAAATTTTCAATAAGTAGCCCCAGTTTGGGGGATGATTAGTCTTCTTTCTGTGCTTTATTTCATAATCCTGTCCGCTTAACACATTGTCTCAATTTTCTTGCCTGATTTATGAAGGTAGTAATAGTCTCCATCATGTATGTCTTATGAATAAATATTACGTTAGCTGATGTACGTGAAACATTTAAGGCTCATAGTAGTCCTGCATGCACGGAAGTCAGAGTTAACTCTACAAAGTCATCACATTAAAAAAAAACTCTGCATCTAATCTAGATTTATTATTTATTTATTTAGTGTTGGTTAGCCTTGATCTTACTATATAGCACAAGCTGGCCTAGAACTGACAATCCTCCTGTCTCAATCTTCCACATTCTGGGATTATAGATGTGCACCACCACACCTGTCCTTAGATATGTTTTTCTATGTGTCTCAAAAACTCAAAAACAGCTATAAACACACACATGTGAAACCTTGATGGGTATACTTAGATATAAAAGTAAAATATGTTGGTTTAATCAGAATAGTGATATGTATCAAAACACCAGACAAACTTAACAGGATGAATGATAATAAAATGCAGATGCTGAGGTTTGCATAAGCTTTTGCAGTTTAGCAATAAACTTCCATCTTATAAACATACCCCTGGTCCCTCTAAGTGCCAGAATAGTAAGGAGAACAAAAACATAAAGTGAAAAATGAAGCAACTGTATAAAATGAGCAAGCTCTGAGTTTTTGTATGGAGAAGGACTCCAATGGTATAAAATACATACATGCAGTTGTCCTAAGCATTTATTTTTCTTACTTCGCTTGGATACTCTAAATAGTCTTTCTATTTTTAATCAGATATTCTAGGCTAATAACTAGAGTGTGGGATTTTCATGATGCAGGTGACATATGGCTGCAATGTGATGAGCACAAGGACCTGTCTGCTGTACTGACCTCCTTTATTTTCCAAAGCAACCAGAGGTAAAGGAAGCAGCTATATAGAAGAGGGCCTTGCAAATAAATGATAGAGCCACTGAAGAGAGGAAGAGGTTAGCATTTATTTAATAAAAATGAGTGGTCTAACCAAATGTTGAGTCACTGGATGATGTTTAAGATGTATGCAAATATACTTAAAAGCTACCTGAAGAAATAATCTCTAATTGGTGTGTAATGCACATATGCCAGAACACTCCTGTATAGGGATAGATACAAAATATATGACTACATGGACAAGGTTGGAAGGAAATAAAGGAAAATGTTAGTACAGCTTTTCCCTCACAGATAGAATTGTGGGGACATTTAATTTTTAACTTGACTTTTGTTTTGTGTAATTCATTTTAAATAAAGGGCATTTTTTATGTTACAACACTGAACTGATGAGAAAGGTGGGAGCATAAATTCGAACAAATTTTGTATAGCATTTTGGAATCAAAATCCTAAAATACTCATGTTTTTATTCATCATGTACTGAAGTATATGAAAAATAATATTAAAAGCATGCAAATTATCCTTTTGCACAAATGTACTTATTATGATCATGAAAAGTCAAATTGACATACATTGTTCCTGAGAGTATTATATTGAATTACAGTTGATCATTTATGGAACATTCTGTTAATGTTAAGCAATTTACTTAAATTTCACAATGCCATGCTAAATTTAAATTGAGAAAAATACAATATTGTGAATAATTTATGACTTTTCTTATGCAAAATATTTAATAAACAAAAAATAAAAAAACAGAAATTCTACCCAAGTACTGATGGTGTTGTCTATGATATTACTGCATCCTTTTATTGTTTCGTTATGTATAACTTTCAGTAGATACTCCATTATGACTGCTGTTTTTATGTTTCCTATATCTGTGCCAAAGTTCTATAACACAATGAAATAAGTAAAAATTTAAATTAACTTCATGGTTTAATCCAGACCTTGACTGTCTGGTCCACCTCAGACTTGGCTAAAATGTAAAGGTGACATTGTTCTACAGCACAGTCCCCCTGCCAAAACCACAGGTATCACCCCCTAGATTAGCACAGACATTCTCTAATTTTCTTCCTGAGATCAGTAATTTCAGATTTTGTCATATTCCCTAGAAACCCTGAATGCTTTCTGGTTCTCTGCACACAATCATGTAAATTTGTCCTTGGTGCTGATGTTCATCTTTTTATCTCCTTTCTTACCCTCATTAGTGTTCTATTTTTTCTGCAGAATGGACCACTAATTCATTCCCAAAGTTCTTTGAAGTAGAGTTCTTCATAAACATTAGCATTCTTGTTAGGGTCTTGTTAAAATGCAAATCATGACTCAGTGGGATTTAGATGAGGCTCAAGATTCTTACATTTCAACATTGCCCAGGTAACATTGATACTCATCCTGGAACACACTTGAAATAGAAGCAAGTAACTGCCCTGCACTGAATGGTGTAGATTTCATCAGAAACGTTCTTGTATCTGAGGCTTACGTTTGTCTTTGAACTTTTCAACCTAAAATATATTTGTCATTTTCTATCTTAATCTTTTGTGAATCGGGAGTTTTTAATGGGACTTGTTCTCTCTCTCTCTCTCTCTCTCTCTCTCTCTCTCTCATCTCTGGTGTGTGTGTTTACACTTAATTTGCCCCTCAAGTGTACATCATGTCCCATCCCCTTTTGCCTACTGAAGGACACGACTTGATCTTGTCAACATGCGGTATCCTGTCATGCATCATCTGGTTTCGTTCTCTATTTGATCATTCCATCAAGGGGTTTAGGCTGACTGATCTCTCTGCCTAGATCCTCCTTTCAAGAGGTATCTACATGAGTCACTGTCTTTCATATCTTTGAAGTGTTTACTCAAATCTTAGGTGAGGCACTAGTTAATACTTACATAGTGCAAGAATTATGATATTTTCTTTTTAATGCTTATATGATATATATATCAATGACTTTTCTCTCTCTTCCCACTGAAATGCAGTATGGTAATAATTTTATCCATGTATGTGTTCCTAATGCCTAGAATAGTGTTTTCTTTAAAAAGAAAGAAGAAGAAATGTACGCTGGATGGGCTAAAGCCCTTCTACTGTTTTTAATAACCTCTGCCAAGCAAGTTGGCCATAATTTGAAAACTTCTATATAAATAGTATCCTAAAGCTTTATATCTGCCAGATGAATTCAATTCAATATTTACTGTGAATGTAGAATAATTGCTTTGTTCCTACTGCTACTCTGGTAAGGTCCCAGACAATCTGCCTGAAACCTGGATAGAGTCCCAAAAATTTATATCTCAAGGAAAGCATTCAAACCAAATCTCAGAATCTTATCAAACCAATAAAATAATAATGGTACAGCTATAGTCTATACCTTGGTGTTATAGATACAATACTTTCAACTAAAAATGCATTGTAGTTCTTGGAAAGTATTAATTTCTAGTACTAAAGAGAAAGAAAAATATAATAAGGAAAAGGTTGAGTTAAATGCTTGTTAGATCTAAAAGTTAGATTACAGAGTAAATATCCAATTTTATTGATATTATAAATCTGTATCTAAATCTCATCATAAAATAATCAGTTTTGATCCACTTTCCATTAGCAATAGCACAGGACCAATTCTTGTCATGGAACTTGAAATGACAACTTGAGCACTGGGGGTTCTGGCAAGCGCTTTTGGCCAATCTGTTCCAAGTCTGCTTGAGGGCATCCACAGTGGGGTATATTTATAATCTGTCTAGCTTGGAATTTGATTACCGTAATGAGGAATGATGGCACAATGTTAGATAAGCTTCCTATTTACAAATTCTATAAACCTACCTCAGGTATTATAGAACCTGTGTAAAGAATGAGCAAATGTAACAATTTACTGGCTTCAAATAACAAGAACAGAGTAAATTTTTGCATAAACATTTATAATATTTAGAGTCACAATATTAACAACTATCCCATTATGACTTTCTCAACTGAGGGAGAAATTAATAAAATCAATCAGGAGTCTCTACAAAAATTTTTGGTAATCTGAAGTTAAAGTGGTTGCCCTATGAGATTTGTGTTGTATTGAGCATGTGTTACATAATTATACATATTTTAAAATGTCAAAATCAATTTTAGGTTCCAAAGTAAAATATCTTTGTACTGTCTATATGTAAAATGTTGGATGATTAATATTTAGTGAGTCTAAAATACTACTACTAATATATTCAAAATTAAAATGTGATCTAATATAAAATGTCTGTGTTCTCATAACCTATGATTATGGGTATAATTTTTTAGAATTATTTATTAAATCCCTTTACTGATTCTCTTTTGGTGTACCTGGACTGTTGCAGTTCAGAAGACTTCAAGTTCTCATAGAATCGGCTGCTAAATTTCTAAAATATAGTTCCCATTTAGAATAAGTGGCATCATTTCCTACTGAGAGACTGTCAAAAAAGTTTTAGAAATATTAAATGAGCTAGGAATGGATAAATACATTGTTAAAATAATTACTGACTTTTGAGATGTATAGACTACATTTCTAATTAGGTATAGTAATGATGTACACTTGCTTTAAATATACACTAAATGAAATTAAGAAGAGGTTATGTCAGCTAAATAGCTAAATAACTAAATCTCTTAATTAAATTGCAGTTTAAAAGTAACATTATTTGCTTATAACTGAATTGGTGTAACTGAATAATTCTGTTTTGGGGGGTGTAGCTCAATGGTAGAACACTTGGTCTACCAAGTGTATGAGCCCCAGGTTCAATTCCCAGCACCATAAATTTTTTTAATTGAGTAATTTTGTATGAAATGACACAGATTCAGATTTGAGATGTTACCATCTTAAGGAAACTACATTTTTGGAAACTTGGAGACCATTTTTCTAATTGTGATAGGAATGAAGAAAAAAACCCATATCCAAAAATCATGAACCAATTTATTCATCAAAATTTTTATTGTGAACTTAAATGATGAAAAGCCAGAATAGTTTCCAAATACTCTATTTTCTGCCTGTGTTCCTTTCTTTGTAAGACCACATGTAGATGGGTCTGGTAAAAGTCAACGTTGTTAACCAACAATCTTAGCAAAGAAAAAAAGGGGAATAAAGGTGGCGGACTCATTCTTCCTGCTTTCAGCACTTACTAGAAATCCAAAGTGATCAAGGCAATGTTTTTACTGGCATAATGATAAATATACAGATAATTAGGATGAAATTTTGTCTAAAACCCAGAAAGAAACATGGTCAATTTCCTTTTGACATGTGTGCCAACCCATTCCAGTGAGGAAATAATGCTTTTTCAACAAGCTCTGGAACTAATAAGGACTGAAGCTGAACCTCAACAGTGTCACTAGAGTTACCTCAAAATAGACCACAGACCTAAACGTAAGAGCAAAAATGATAAAACTCTTAGAAGAAAATATGAAAGTAAATCTTGATACTGGAGTGCAGAACACACATAATAGTAAAAACACAAGCAGTGAAAGAAAAAAGGAAACAACTTGGACTTCATCAAAAACTTTTTAAAAGCTTTATGCTTCAAAAGACATAATCAAGTATGAAAGACAATCCACAGAATGAGAGAAATGAAAGAAAACATTTTCTAATCATATGTCTAAGAAGGGCCTTGTATCTAGAATACATATCAAACATAAATCAGCAATAACAATAGTAATAATAAATGAACCCAATTGAAACATGGGCACAAGATCTGAATAGAAACTATTGCACAGAATATACAAATGGACAACTCACGTATACAAACATGCTCGAGAGCATTAGTCATTGGGAAAATTCAAATCAAAACCACCGTGAGAGATGATTGAACACTCATGAGAATGGCTATAGTAAAAAAAAAAGTTCAACAAATGTTGGTAAGAATGTGAAGAAATTAAAAATGTGTAAGAATTTAGAAACCTCAAAGACTGTTTATAAAAATGTAAAATATGTTGGTGGAGTGGCTGAAGTGCTAGAGCGCTTGCCTAGCAAGGGTGAGGCCATGAGTTCAAGCCCCAGTGCTGCCAAAACAAACAAACAAACAAATACTAGGGACCATAAAAATGTAAAATAATGTAGACAATTTGAAAAATATTTTCACAGTTCCTTCACCATGAAATCTACAATTTAACTCATGTAATCCAGCGCTTCCAAGAGAAATAAAAACACACATACACAAAACAGGCAGAAAGTTCCTTTGTGGTTGGGAAAGACTGGGTGAAGGGAAGAATGAGTACTGACTGTTAATCTATGTGGGGCTTGTTTTAGAGATGAGGACAATGTTTCAAAATTAGATTGTAGTGATTATTACACTGTGTATAATTATAGCATCATCACACATTGAATTGAATTGAACATTTTATTGATTTCATTTTTATTTTTTGACAGTCCTGGGGTTTAAACTCATGGACTCCTGCCTGCTTGGTAGGCATTTGATCACTTGAACTCTTCCCCAACCCCCTTATTCACTTATTTTTTGAATAGGGTCTTGTGTTTTTGCTGGGGTCAGCCTAAGACTTCAATCATTTTACCTTTACCTCCTGCATACCTAGGATTATAGACACAGACCACTCTGCCCAGTTTGTTTATGGAAATGGGGTCTTGCTAACTTTTTGCCTGGATCCATCTTCAAACCACAGTACTCCATATCTCTGCCTAGCAAGTAGCTGTCATTATAGATGTAAGCCATTGTGCCTGAGTGAACACTTTAAACAGATTAATTTTATTGCATGTTAATTATATCTAAATAAAGCTGTATATTTAAAATATAAGTATGCCATACATTTTGAGTTGCTTTATTTTTTATTCTTTTAAAACATTTTTTATTGTTGTGCTGTGTGGGGGTACACTGTGGCATTTACAAAAGTTCTTACAATGTATTTAATACATAATACTTGAATTTACCCCCTCCATCATTCTCCTTTATCCCTCTCCTCCCCTTTCTTGGAATAGTTTCAACAGGTCTCATTTTTCTATTAACATAGATATATACACAGTATTTGCACTGTATTAAGCCATATCAACATTAATTCTGGGGTGCCTAAAAAGAATTATTAAGTGAATAGATCCATTATCCCAAAGTTTTAAGAATGTTACCTTAAATCATTGCATCTGTTGAATCTATATTCTTTCATTGCTTTAATTCCGTCTAATGAATTAAATGTTTAGTGATTTCTGTATGATTGAAATTTTCTCTAAAATAAATTTGAAAAGGGGGCACTTATGCCTTAATAAGCCTAATAAGTATTGACATTGCTGTAAGATGCATTGATCCTCATAGAGCCCTAGTGATTGCTAATGTTTATATGTGAACATTCTGCTAAACAGTATGCTGCAGTTCAAAGTTAATTTTCTTTTCCTTTCTTTTTTCTTCCTTCTTTTCTTCTAACTATATGAATCCAGATCCATGACCTGTGGAAGTGAAGACTTGCCATGCTACAATGATAATGCTTCTTAATTTATGTCCTGAAGGAGAAATACTGAGCATTTACTCAGGATGCAACTGCAGAAACAAAGCAATGATGTCATGAGGAAAATTTACAGCTGAGAACACTTCCATTGGATAATCTTGGGTGACCATATTGCATGTGTTTTGATACGTGACATTTCTCCAATTTTGTTAAAATTAAAGATAAAATTTCTTTCTATTGAGGAAAATACTCTCAGAAAAATGTGTGACAAATGTCCAGGGTATTTAATTTTTACCCAGTGTCTCATAGAGTTTGATTTGATGTTTATTAAAATGACTTCAAGTTGCATTAATCTGATTACTATGCTAAATTATTTGTAATATAAATATTACAGTTACTTATAACAATATCTTTTCTGACATCATATGAAGAACAAAACCATTGCTATCAATGTTGATGACAATAGCACTTGTATTTGATCATCACCTGATATATATATTTCCCCACTGTCTTTGAGGATGTGGACAACAAAGCACTCTAATGAGTACCAAGGGACCTACAGTCTTTCCTTCTCAATTTCATCTCTGCTCAATTAACACACAACAGATGTCTGGTTTCCAAGCAAGCAATTCAGGAGCACTGGGCTGCATGCCTCTTTGCCTTCAGACACTGGGGTGAGACCCAGCATCATGAAACTCAGTGAAAGAAATGGAATTGCCATTTTTCTCCAGAGTTCCAATCTGTTACCACTCACTATGAGCCACATAGTGGTAACAGATCATCATAGGCTTCATCCCTAGCTAATGTTGAGTCTAGGAATTAAAAATTCTGAAATTCTGCTTTGTTATTTTAACCAAAAGCAGCCCACAAACAAAAGCAATAAATAAAACACCAAAAAGGCAACAGCTACCAAAATGCAAAGATGAAATATGAATAAAAAACGAAACTCTCCTAAAGGAATTTAAATATTAATAGCAAGACAGGAAAAATAAACATACTTGATTTTAGGGATGTGTTAAAATATGATTTAGTAACTCTTTCTAACAACTCAGCCTTGTGATTAAGACGGCACCTGCCACATTACAGGCTGTCTCTACAAGTAATAATGTACTAGTGTCAGAGAAATTCCCTTCCACAAATAATAGTAAAATTTTCCTAAAACACAAGAAAGAGATCTTGTTAAGTGCTACAGGGTCTTTATCCAAAGAAAACAACAAATAAAGGAAAAGAAAATTGAACTATTTTAATGTCAGTTGATATTGTTGGTTAATTGACTGAAATTTAGATATTATTAAAATAAAGATTAGATGTTCTGAATTAGAAAAAATAGGATGTTATGTCAAAGTAAATAATGAATAGAAAAAATTTCTAGGAAGGTGCTCTTAATAAGCAGACAATAAGAAATAATATGGTAAGAAATGCAAATTTACTTGTTTACTATGGGACTAAGAAGCAATCATTTTATGATTGCATTATAAATCAAAGACGTAATGCTGAATTTCTCATAGAGGAAAGGATGCCATTATGTTCTAACATTTGACTTTTCTTAATTTAGACAAGAACCCATAAGTTCCCAGAATGGACTATAATGGTGTTCAGGATATGTAGAAACAGGAAGAAATGTTTCCTCTTCAATACAAACATCCTTGCTGATTGCGATTTTCAGTCACAAAAGCAGACATGGGAAATTATTCTACCTTGCCACATCTCCTTCATTAATGAAGCCCTTTGGGTCCGAGGCCCCAAATACACTTTATGGATTTCTTTCCTCAAGTAGAAGATAAAACAAAACAAACTAAATCAATGCTTCTTTCATGGAACTAAGTTCAAATAGAAAATCCTATAGTGAAACATAAATTTACTTAAAAAGAAGACACATACTGACTTACATATAAACTTTTTCACATATAACCTGCAAACATAGTTTTTGATCACATTTTTATGCCAGTTTAAAGAACTAGAAAACATTTCAAAAGTACAGCATTTCAAAAAATATTTTGGAAATAGAAATTGGTACCTCAATATTTTTTGAATTACATTTAGACATCTTAGTTTTAAACTTGCTGAACTTATCTACTATTACTTTTGTTATTTCATAACTGAACAAATACCCATACCGTTCTTGATATACCTCCACCATAAAACTTTGATTACTTTCCTCTGAATAATTTTGGTGACCATTATATGAAATTATCATCATTTATATTAGTACCTGATTTGCTAAATATAAAAGAATTAAGTGACACATTACAATAAATTTTTACAATACATTAAAATATTTAAATATCTTATTTTATGTATTTCCTAGTAAAAATAAGTCTGACTTATTAAAGATTGTTTTGCTATCCTCACTGGTAAGCAGTTTTGAGCAACAAGAATGGAAGGTTAAATGTAAATATAATCATGCTTTTAGAACTTATGCGGTATTGAAACACAAAGGAAAACTTTCTTTCCCTCTGTGGTAAAGGCGGCACACTTAGTTTAGTCTGTAGCATATCACTTCCAGTCATGGCATTAGTGGCAAGTCAAACGCGAAAGAAGACTCTAGTGCCAAGGGAGTAAGAATGGATAATTGATATTTGAAGTGCATTCCTTAAAGCAGGATTCCAATTATGTGGAAATAAAAACTGATGTGAAAAAAACATAGTAAGCATTCTTTCAGTAGGGTAACTTTAATCTCTCAAACTTTCAAAATAGTTGTTTTTATCCTTCTGCTTTGAACACAAGCATTGCTTATGATCTCAGTCACTAGAACTAGTAAACACTCTGACCTGCCATCTTTGCATTATCAATTCAGTCAACACGGAAAGAATGGTAAGTAACATCTTAAAGTTATTATTGAAATGCTTTAGACCTCATGAACTTCCAGAAATATTATCATAGACTTCTGAAGTTGAGAACTACCATTTTCAAGGATGTTTTCCCAATGGGGTCTATGCCAAGTTGGATGAACTCTTAACTTTACTTTATATTTGACTACAAGTTTCTAGAAGCAGTTTCAAAAATATCCTTACATATCTGCCACAGGTTAGATATAGGTTATATGAAAATGGGGAGGTACATCTTCATTCTGATAAATAATAAAGGCTTCTTATATTTAGAATGCCACATACAGTATGTGCTTTAAAAGATACTGCTTGGACTGCTATGTCCATTTCATTTATATGTATATGCTTTGGATATATGTGTGCATGTTTAAATCTACACATAGCTATTTTCCCTATATTTATTTATCTGTAAATATCTATATATCTATATCTGTCTTTATCTCTGTGGGAAAAAATTGGATAAGACTCTACCCAGGTAGAGGACTGACCACAGACAGGAATTCAGAAATTTCATCCACAGTATCAGTAATGTAGGCAGAATCTAATAGCTCCAAATGATCTAAGAAGTTTGGTAGATAAGATGGTGGGAATGTATAATGAATATTATGCATTCTGTGTTTCTGTTTATTTCTATATTTCAGTAAAATCACAGAAAAAGTTACCAGCTGAGAAGGTGAACACATTTGTATAGTTACAGGTTTGAGGGGAAAGAAGAGCTACAATAGGCAGTTGGAAGAGCTAATGCTGTACCAATAACAGGCCACTTGAGATGAGTGGTCCTGAATTCAAAGCAAGACCTGTCACCATGGTGCTGGTTTTTCTACTGCCACCCACAGCTGCAGTTGAGTACAAGGGCTGCATTTGAATAGAGCTGGAGTTTAACAAGTGACCATCTGCAGAGGGTATGAGTGCAGGAAATTGTGGCACACACAATGAAGTGTTTATAAAGTTGAGCTATCTCATGTACGATGTGTAAGGAGTGAAGTCAGAAATAGACATAGCAAAAGGTAATATCATCCACATTACAATGTGCAGCATCAGTCTCAAGGAGTAATGAAGATTGACTCAAGGAGTAATGAAGGTACAAATGACAGCAAAGAGGAGCGCTAGTCAATGACACATATATGATAGAAGTAGGGGTATGTGTGTGTGTGCATGTGTGCATGTGTGTGTTTGTGAGAGAGAGAGAGAGAACAAAAGTAAAAAGTTTGAAGGGAGTGATAGGTAGACAAATAGGAAGTAGAATACCTGCCTCACCTATGGTTCCAGAGAACAGGGTTATTGGAAAAAAAGACAGTGTTTACCTGAGAGATGGTTACCAGTCATGTCACCGCCCTGCCTAAGCTACTCACATACTCTGAACTCCTTCTGATGAGGTTTAAATTCCCTAACATGGCTTTCAAAGTCTTATGCTTCTTCCCCAGGTGCCTTTTTCAAAGTCTCTCCTCACTATCCACAAGATCAGTTGAAATTCAGTTGTCTTATTCTTTCCCCCTTCTTTCAACTTGGAAATTTTTCGTTCATCATTTAGCCTTCCAAGATGGTCTTCCTTCTACTCACTCACATTGCCTCCTCCCACCCTGGCTAAAAGCTAACCTTATTTATCTTTGAATTCTCCAAATCATCCACAAGAATCTTCTTCCAAGAAACTTTCTTTTCTCAAGTGGATTGTAACTTCGGTGAAGCCAGAGACAGTGCATTCATTCACATGTATTTAAATATCTCTTAAGTGGTGGTCACTGTTCTTGGCATTTTTGTGTCACTAGAGACCTGGGACATAATAATAGCTCAGTACACTGTGTTCTTACGTTCAGACTTTTTTGTATAAGATGAATGACAAAAATTCACATGTTATTATTTGTAATAGGGGCCAGCAAATTGACAGCAATATCACATATATACACTGCTCAAGGTAAAAGCATTTCTGTACCTCTGACATAGTTTTACTCTGAAGTAATTTTTAGCTTGCCTACAACTTAAATTACCTTCTCCATCCACGTCCATAGTCTAAAATTTCACTGATGTTATGATGCATAACATTTAACAGAACAGCATTTTAAACAAACTGTCACAGCTTCAAAGTGAAACTGTTAATGTACCAAATGATTTGCACCTGGACCTGGCATGCAACTCCATCAAAACGAATTTTGCCTGCTTCATATGGAAAATTCCATTTCTAAACATATACACGTTGACATGATACAAATTGGGTGAGCATAAAAAGAAACACATGTGTTGATCTTGTGCCAATCAAGAAAACTGGGAAATGTGCTTTCACTTGTTTTATGACTTATTAGGATTGGAAACTTAACAAAGTCAAGAATCAAAAGTGTCTTCATAGGATCACGGATATGAAACTCACCATTAGAAGTACATCTAAACTATCATCTTGCCTCAAGTAATGGATCCAATATCCATCCTACAATGATGGTTCCCTATTCTTAAAGATCTTTTAAGTCTTGTTTAACATCTGTGAGGGAACATTATAACAGACATCTGTAGAAAACAATGAGTTTTAAATTTTGCATAGCATACCTAGGTTTACATTATATTAGTTCTGAATGATAGACTGAAACAATAGTGGTAAAAATGAAAGTTCAGGCTTCATTCACTTCTACTCTCTCAATTTATGACTGAGAAACAGGCAGAATGAGTCATTTTTTTCCAGCATTACCCAGCAAGCTGAATTAGATCTTACTGGGCCACTTCTCTATACCATACCACATATGCTTGCTGCATCATTAATTTAAACACTGTTTCTATAAATGTATTCTCTTTTCTTGTAATGCAAGTTCTTAGATAATTGGGAGTGTAGCTATGCTTTCTATGCTGAACACAAAGAGACAAAATAATAGATAAGTACATAGCAAAAAAATATGACATAATTGCTTCTGGTCCATAGATGTCTTCATGGAGACCTTAAATGATTTTCAGTGTCTACCTCTTTCTACTCCCACATCCAGAACTATCACATCTTCAAATCTATGCTCTAAAGCTATTCTTCACTTTATAAGGAAGATTTTAAAGATTCCATGCTCAGCAATCTGGGACTTTTGTTGCCTGAGCCTCTGAATGCCACCATCTTCTGCTGTATTCTGAGAACAAGACATCTTAGTATCTCATGGCTCTGATTCCTCTTTTGATGCACTGCTCAGTATTCCAGTTCCTTTTCACCTTTGATTCTGAGTAACAGGAGTTCTGTCTTGGAATCCAATGAAATGACAACAAGACTATATTATCATGAGTGATGGAGATTGTATGAAGACAAAGAAGATGACCTGCTTGGATTTTCAAGTATTATGCTTAGGACACCATTTTGGAACCTTCTCATGTAAACTGCTTACCAAAATGATTACAATCTCAATTTGATGTCCTGATTTATCTTATCCTTCTATGCTGATCTACATCTGAATCTCATCTGTGAGTCTCTAGTCAACTCTACTCTGCTATTGATAGAGTTATGTTCCATTGTGTTCTGAAATGACTGTCATGTCAGAAACAAACAAGTCCAGCATTCAGTGCAGTCATTTTACTTCTAAACAGAGATAACCTACAATTGGACACAATGTTACCAAGTAGTTACAGAATCCTATCTTTTCTTTTCTTGAGATATTCATGTTCTTGAAGCAAACAAACAAAAATCAGAACTTTGATGTATTTCATCATCTGTAACTTTCACTAAAAATAAAACCATTTTCGGCTGGTTAAAGCAATAAAGTACATAGATTTGGCAAGAAGATAGTTTTTATATCTCTAAGAGATGACTACAAAATCACACATATCTGTAGTAGCTTCCATGGTCCCATACTGCCAAATCTTAACAACATTGAGCACTCATATCCATCACAATTTTTTTTCTTGGCCTTAAAATAAGTGCCAGAGTTTCTCATGGCAACTTACCTCTGAGCTCTGGATCCAGTTACTTCAATTCTATTTTCTACCAAACAGCATCAGTTCCTTTGCTTTCTAAACTAGTCTTTTGTTCTGGCTTTAAAATTTCCACCAATGTCTTTGTCCAATCCTATTCTGTACCTTTAAAGTAAATTCATGTAGATACATTCTTTTGACTAAAATATGAATCTACTCTAAATTGCTGAGTCTTTTCTCTTTTCTCTAATCTAATAAGGATTAGATTTATTTTTATATCTGAATACTTTTTCTTTTCTATACTGGTCAGATTACTTTTTTACAGTGCTAATAGGATTTATCCTCTCCTTTTCCCATTCTCTTTTGCTGACAATAATAGGAAATTAACTTCTACTCTGCCAGTAAGAAGGAGCGTAAGAGGCTCAATATGTGCGATGATTCTTATATGCTTACTTATTCTTCATTCTCCCTTTGCCTGGCTCCTCTATGACTTCTGTGTAGTGATGCTCAACCCTCATGCTCAGATCTGGTCTTTGGCAAATTTGAATGTTCTACATTGCCTTGATTCTTCCAACCATAGAACAACTCTGCAGATCTTTGCTATTCTGCCTCAACTGTGTAAGAAATTGACTCTGAAGTCTTGGAATTCTCTTGGTTACATGAACAAAAGAGGGCAGAGGCCAGAATAAAACAATTTTTTCTAACTAAGAGAACTGTATTTATTTGCCATGTTGTCTAGCTTTGTTTCTTGATAACATATAAGGTGAGACTCTAAAAATGTAATAATATTTTAGTTAAATAATTTGTAAAAAAATTAATCACACATGAAGTACAAATTATTTTAGCAGACCGTTATTTTCTAAGACATTTTTACCCATATATATCATATAAAACCTTTGAAGAATGTGTGTATACACTTGTATACGTAAATATTTTGTTACATTTTTAACATAAATTTGAAATTCCATTTTAAAATATAACTTTGATCCTGAATATATAGTATTAATAAAATTAGGACATAATCTGTAATAAAAAAATAGCATTGTCTTACTCCTTCCTCTAAATGTGCTTCAACCATTTATTGATTTTTTCTTTTCTTTATACCCTAGATAAACTTTCCAAACTGTAATTAGAGTACCATATATTTATATAGATAATATATCTAGAATTCCATATAATTTCTGACACTTCCTCCAGTGATAGATATAAACAACAATAAAATTACATTTTAAACATAAAGAGTGATTGAATTATATTTGTTCTATTTCCTTGGCAACTGAGATAAACACAGTTAAACCACCTTTTCTACAATAATTTTGTATGGTCATAAATTGGTTTGAAATAATATCAAAACTTATCAACATATATTATTTCCAAATATTGACATATATATAAGAAGTTATGTTATTTAGCTAATGTTTAAAAATATTAAGCTTTTCCTAAAATTATCTGTGTCAGTGATACTTGGAAAAACTAAGTACTCTAAAAATTCTGTTCTAGGAAACTTGTCATTTTGATATTTTTAAATATAGCCCAATGTGTAAATATTTTTTTATTATACATATGTGCATACAAGGCTTGGGTCATTTCTCCCCCCTGCCCCCACCCCCTCCCTTACCACCCACTCCACCCCCTCCCTCTCCCCCCCAATACCCAGCAGAAACTATTTTGCCCTTATTTCTAATTTTGTTGTAGAGAGAGTATAAGCAATAATAGGAAGGAACAAGGGTTTTTGCTGTTTGAGATAAGTATAGCTATAGTGTGAGATTCCTCTCATTGCTTTCCTGTACATAAGTGTTACTTTCTAAATTAATTTTTCTCGAACTGACGTTTTCTCTAGTTCCTGATCCCCTTCTTCCATTGGCCTCTGTCACTTTAAAGTTTCTGCATTAGTTTCTTTGCATTGAGGGCAACAAATGCTATCTTGTTTTTTGAGTGTCTTACCTATCCTCATACCTTCCTTGTGTGCTCTCGCCTTATCATGTGATCAAAGTCCAATCCCCTTCTTGTGTTGCCCTTGATCTAATGTCCACATATGAGGGAGAACATACGATTTTTGGTCTTTTGGGCCAGGCTAACCTCACTCAGAATGATGTTCTCCAATTCCATCCATTTACCAGCGAATGATAACATTTCGTTCTTCTTCATGGCTGCATAAAATTCCATTCTGTATAGATACCACATTTTCTTAATCCATTCGTCGCTAGATTTTTAAAAAGTGTAAACTTTTGCATAGTTATTAACTTTGAATCAAGAAACCTACCCAAAAATGCTGCCCCAGAAAAAACTTGACCTAATAGTTCAATATTTCTTGATAATGTATGATAGCATAAATTATATATAATCTTGCATTTTGAGTATTAAGTGTGAAAAGCATCATGTTATAAATGAAGCTTTGTAATTCTTTGTAGCTTATATTTTATCATACGGTTTTTCAAACATAGAACAACAATACATACTGATACATCTGGCACATTCATTTTTAAATTTT
Organism: Castor canadensis; assembly: GCF_047511655.1. Taxonomy (NCBI): domain Eukaryota; kingdom Metazoa; phylum Chordata; class Mammalia; order Rodentia; family Castoridae; genus Castor; species Castor canadensis. The sequence goes on from NC_133389.1 coordinate 9,516,947, forward strand.
AAAAATTCTCCATTTGATTGTAGAATGACATAAAAATAGCTCAAATATTTCATAGCTTGAGAGCTCTGAGGGTGTAAATACAAGTAATCATTCTGATTTTGGTAGTGCTAAATTGAGCACCCCCAAATTGATTTCATTTTCCACATTAATTAGGTAGCCAAGTATCTTGTAATAAAGTGATCTGACTGACAAATTTTCAAAAAAAAAATCAAGCTTCAAATATTACTAATGAAACAAAAAAAATTAATTTTGAATGTTAGAACATTTTAGTTTAAAATACAAGTACGATCTTGATATTTTTCTTGTTACTACTTCTCATTATAAATATGTTATGTTGGACAACTGCAAGGAAGAATTTTACTTCCTTCCCTAAATTTGATAGAACATCTCAGTTTTATTAGTTTTCTTACTGCAACAGGATTGCAAATACTCCATTTTAATTTTGCATGAGAAGACCATTCTGACTAAAGCAGAAAAATGTCCTTGAATTGCAATGGCTCACCAGGAATTTGGAACACCAGTCTTTTTAGTAGACATGCTTGGTTATCCAACATGATATTCCAGTTGCTGAACAAAATATTTTTTGTTTAATTTTTCATTTGCAGAAAAACATTTGAACCCGTATGAATATTTTCATGGATGGAGTGAAAAGAGAGGAGATGTTTTTCACCTGTGTTTCAATAGCTGTGTGGATATCTTAGCTTTTCCTCTCCTGCTTGTAATTATGGCCATGTCACTTACTTAAGCCCCAAATATCTACAATTTTAATTACTAATGCCAAGGCTGACATGGGATAGCAATATATTATATTAATATTGCTAGATTACTATAATTATTATATATTATGAGAAAGTCTAAAATGATAATATTTTATACATTAAACATTAGATCACTTAATACAGTTACATAAGATTACACTAATTACTTTAAATTAAATGTTGTGCATTTGACCCATCCTCTGTTTAGATTAGTTACATATATTTTTTCATATTTTAAGGTATTGTTTCATTACTTTCCTAAAAAAGTTTCATGAAACCAATTTATACATAATTGAGTAAATTATGTGTAAATAAGTTTATATAATCTCATACATTACTGTTCATTTTACAGATCAGCAAAGTATGACATATAGAAGCTAAATAACTAGCCCAAGGTGACGTCAGTGGTAAATGCAAAAGATATGGTTTACTTCTTACATTGTGTCAAAAGTTCAGAAGCTAGACCGACTTTATTTTTTTCACCTGCCTCTGCTAACATAACTCAGTGATTAAGATTAAAAACGAATGGAAACTGGGCTGCTGGGCTTGTGTTCATGTTGTTATTTTGTCTGTGATGTGTTCATTTTCTATACATATCCAAGACAGCACTACTGAGTGCCACCATGGCAGGCTGCTATGGTTCCTGGCCCATACATACCAGTTAGGATGTCAGACAGTAAATAATTAACACAAATAATTACAAATGACCCTTTGAGTGTTTGAAGGGAAAAAAAATCACATCAAATCTTCTCTGTTGCATCTTCTCTGTTGATGATAGTTTTGAATACCACCTTCTTGACATGTATCGACTTCATATATTTATGTTTGAATATCCTGCAATAGATGACAAACCTCTTTGGGGAAGAAATTGAGTATATTCTGACATCTAACACAAAGGCAAGAAAGAAATAAATATTAAATGAGCCAGACTGATTTCTACATCTTAGTTCACCTCTGAGGTCTGGGATGATCTCATTAGACACTGCCGTACCCATGTCCTCATGTGAACCTGCCCTTGGACTCCCTATAAGGATTCTTTTTAATCTTACCTAAAACACTTACCACATTTTCTAATAAATGTGAATTTCAGTCTATCACTATTTTCACAATGTTAAAATCTGCAGGGTGTAAATTAGTGAGATTTTATTAAAATAGATTAAGGGTTAGGAAAAGTTTTTAGTGTTCTTGAAAACAAAGCTTTGTTTAAAAACTGGATGCAACTTTAATTAATGTTCTCTTAGTTTAATTAAAGCATCTCTCACATTAATCATTTACTGATGATGTCCAGCTTTTGAAAAGATTCACCTTTTTGACATCAGAAGGCACTAAAATGTGAAGCCAGAATTAACTAAGCTGTAACAATAAGGTGATAATTACTTAGTGTAAAGCCACCCTGACAATGCAGTTAGCAAGCATAATGCTAACACTTTTTAGTGTGAACTGAGGGCTTGATTGTGTCTGCATCATATGCTTTCCATCTGCTTAAATGATTTTTTCAGATGTCTACTTTCTCTCAAAGAAGACATTACATTCATTATTTTTTCATATTACAATGTCCGGTATAGACCACAATAAAAGAGTTCTCAGGACCAAGCTATTTTATTTATATTCTACTCATAAAATTTGTTATGGCTGGCAGAGTGGCTCAAGTGGTAGAGTGGGTCCCTGAGTTCAAACCCTAGTACTGCCATAAAAACAAAAGGTTAAAAGGAACATCTTATTTAATAAAATTTGTTGCCACAAGTACAATAATTCAAATAGTATCACAGTTATAAATTTGAGTCTCAACTGTGGTAGTCTTTTTTCATTAGATTAGTGGTTCTGACATTTGAGCAAATATTAACAATCATTTGGGAAGTTTTTTCAAAGCACTTACACAACAATTGAATCAGATTTTCTAGGGCAAGACTTGAATATTAGTATATATTTTAATCATCCAAAGTTGTATTGTTTGAAAATCACTTAGTTTTTAATCTTCTTACTTAAGTTAATTTTATTTTAAAATTATTTTTAATAACTAATTATTAACATTTATTCAAGTTTTTTTCCTAAGCACACAGAAGCAACAAGTCAAGAGTTAATATGACCTTTGTACTAAGGAAAAATACCTCAAAATAAACCAATCAAGCAATGAGATACACCAGTTAGCAGAACGAAAGTTAAACACCACATGATATCCTCAATAGATACAGAAAGTTCAACAGACATTCTGATAAAAAATAAATAAACTGTAATCAACGCAGAGACAGAAAGAACTTATCTAAACACTATTGCCTTGGCCATTATTGTAGGTGAGGACATTTACAAAAAGCCTAGGGCTAACACCACAATCAATGAGAAAGAAGTGAAAGTTTTTTTCTAAGGATGCCCACACTTGTCACTTGTACTTAACTACAAGTGCTAGCCTGAGCAATTAGGCAAGACAAAGTAAAAAGTACCCCCACAAAAAAAGAAGTAAATATGTCTCTGTTTTTAAATGACTTGATCCTTTATGTGGAAAACACTAAAGACTTCAACAAAAATTTCTTAGAACTGATAAATAACACAAATGTGATTTCAAAATCAGAACTGACAAATAGATAGTGCTTTTCTTGCATAAACAAAAAACTGTCTATAAAAGAAATAGATAAGCAATCCATTTAAAATAACATCAAAAGGAGTAAAATAAAATTTAAATTGGTACATTGATTAGAGAAGATCTAGCATGTTCCCATCACAAAAGAAAAATGGTAAAATAAAAGTTAATTTTTTTGAAAAATTGAACAAAAGGAAGAAACTGGATTAAAAGTAAACCTGATCAGCCAAATTAATTGGTTTAACACATTAAATTTTGAACAAATCCATTGATATTTACCTTGTTTTGCATTATTTAAAGTACAACTACTATTTTGCTGCTTTTTCAGTGGAAAAAATTACGTAATGGATGTAAGAATGACATGATAGAGTTATGTTGGAAAATTTTCAAATGATTTTTAATAAGGAAACTGACAAAATAAATTTGTATACAGGTAATTAATATTATATCCGATAAAAACTGGCTATGGTAATGAATAAGGAAGAGTTCAATGCTCTTTGTAACAAGAGTTACGCTGTGTCCTAATTTGATTGCCAAGGTACTTGAAGCCCACATGCTAGATGAGTACTTCCAAATGATGGGCAGTAGTTGACTTGATTTTTCTCTTTATTTTTCCCTCTTGGTGGAATGTGAAAAATCTCTATAGAAAATCTCTTTCCTTTATTCTTTCTGACATTAATTTTATAGTGTTGTGCATCTATGTGTTTTATTAATTGAATACATTATACTCATTTCTTTTTAGATACTACTGAAGTAAATTTTTGAGTTCAATTTACACCTATTTCTGTTTCTGACAGTTTTGTTTATCGAATTATTATATTTTACATTAAACTGTTTTACACACAATATTTACTAAAGAAGTAAATTATTTTGACATCTCAATGTGAATATACGAATATTAAAATTTTCCACTATTTAATATAACATAAAGACCCAGAAAAACTTTATTGAAATGGCAAGAAATGAATATCTACCTTCCAACAAATATACACAAAATTTGACTTTTTGTGTAAATTTTCTTAGAAAAAGCAATTAGTCCAAAAAGGAAATTTTAATTCCTTATTTCTTTAACCAGATCCCTATGTGCCCAAGAATATTTATTCTTGCCACAGTACAGAGGATTAATATTTCATTTGCATTTATTTAAAATCTGTTGACTGTGGGAGTTGGAAACTTTGCATTTGGTTGTTCCAATTAAACACTAATTGCAGTTTAATGAATTCGCTTCTATGAAATTGAAAAGCTTACTAACGAAACAGACATAATTTCTTTGTTACTCATTGATAAGTCAAGATATGGAAATGTTGACTGCTATCTGAAGTAAAGTCATATTTCCATGATGAATATTTTTGTTCCCAACAGCTAAAAACAGTGATGCTTTTTAATCAGAACCTGACAACTATAGGCAAATAATCCAGATTGAAATGCATGTATGACTTGAAAGTGCTCTTGATCATTCCTCTCTGGCAATCACTTAATTGGGTTAGAGGTGAAGAATATTGATATTTTATGTGTTGATATGTATGTCATTGCAACTACTTCCAGGATTCAAACATAAAATGCCCAAATACTTTTCCTCATGAAACTATGGCTCCTTAGGATTTTGTTGGAAAGTAGTACAAATTTTATATGTCAAAAAGTCACAAGATCAAGCTCCCATTAATGTTTAGAATCACAGCAAAAGGCAGCAGTTATAACACACACTCACACACTTATATCCCCTCCAACCACACACCCACTCACACACACCCCTCCTACCACACACACTTACACACATTCATATACAGTATAACCCAACCCAACCTCTTGGTCACACATTGTTTTCTTCTGGTCTTCACTAAAAAAATTTTCATCCCCCCCATCCTAAAAGGAATTATCCAAGCACTGCTCCAAACACAGCATTGGTCTCAAAGTTCAAGATGTCATGAGATCTTCTACATCACAACTCTGTAGATATTCTCTTGCTCCAGATATCTATATATTAGAAAAATAAACAATTTAGATGCAAACCTACAACTAAATTTACTGTAGTAAAATTAGGACAAGAAAATTCCAGTAAGTAACTCTGTATAGGAAGGGGAGATAGAAGACATTCAAAATGTTGAGTTGGCAGATATGGCAAGAGACAGCTACTCTGCCCATAGGAGGATGTTCTTAGATGATAGTGGTTTCTGCTCCATGAATATAGTTACCTAGTACGTAGGTTCATTTGTTTTTGTTTTGTTTTGCTTTGTTTTAGTACTAGGTCCTCCTACATGCTACACAAGTGCGCTCCCTCTGAGCTTTCCATCATATGTTCTTCTCTATGGTCCTCAATTGTGTTCCTAGGAGGCTATCATCATAATTACCATCATTATTATTCTTACATAATGTTCCCATATCTGAATATGCCAATGACAATTTTTTCCTCCCAGGGTATTGATAAAATAGTCAGCCAGTTCAGTGCTCATGGAAGTCTGGAGAAGAAAGAATTATTTCAAATCTTGGGAAACATCTGTAGCCCAGGCTGGAAGTTCATTTTTCATAAAGAATGCATCTATTTTTTGATTCCAGTAACTTCTGAAGGCCATATTCACATGTGCAATTCTTTTGAAGACATTTCCCTGTCTTGGAGCTGCTCGCAGTTACTTTGAACTTTGAGGTGTTCTAGTACTGGCACAATCTTATTCTCATCTCCCTGCACCATTTTGTTCAGCTTTAAGGATTTATAAGGGACTGCTTAAATGGAGTTAAAACTTTAATAACACTTGATGGCACACCACTGATTTGCAAGAACTTGACATCAAAGTTCAACTTTCATTGTTCAAGGCATTTTCAGTTTTATATTTTCTCATTTGGAAATGAAAACAAATGTATCTTACTGACCTGGAAGACAAAAAGCTACCTAAATTACAATATTATGCATGTCTTTGAAAATTTAGCAATTACTTTCTAAGCTCATCTTTCATTTAGGTACTTATCAAGTGCACCAATCACAAACAAGAAATATTAGTTCACATCTTTCCAAAGAACAACGACAAACTCATCCAGTTCAACATCTGTCTTCAAAGGTGTCACAGGAAACTAATATACCAAATGTTTCACCACTCCATAAAACGGGTTTCTATCATTCCACCTTCCAATATATATTCAAAGATATTTTTCTTACTTTCAAGACCATACCAGGCAGGTTCAACTAAGTCTGATTTTTTGTTTCTTTTTTAGTTATAACTCCAAATCTGAGTGGATTTGAACAACAAATCCTGATGGTTTCCCATGTAGTCTTGGAAGCTTTGCTCTATGTGCTTTTCATTCAGGATCTCTGCTGCAAGAATGAGCTCTGTTTGAGACTTCTTGGCCCCATGACATGAGATCTGGAAGAAAAAACACATGGAGAGCTTGTGGTGGCTCTCCAAGCTTCTGATGGCTACCAGTGTACAGAGCTTTCCTTCAGTAGGCATTGGTGAAACAAATGACCAAATGTGACACTGATGATATGGGAAGTGTAATCCTGCAGAAAGAAGCAGTACTATAAACACCCTCATTTCATATAATTACTCATTCATACTGTTGAGTCGGGTCTTTGGGGACTATGATTCATTAACCCCAAGCCCTAGACAACATTCCCATTTCCTTGCCCATGATCTAGTCACATGCTTTCTTAAGTCTCTATTAACAAACTCGGAGGTTTATTCACCATTCCTCCACCTCAAAGAGTAATTGCAGATTAAAATTATTTAAAGGAATAATGTCTATG